>NW_026087517.1:0-54643 GCF_022539395.1 Myiozetetes cayanensis | reverse complement strand
GGTGATAACTCCCTTCTGGGGAAGCATTAGCATCTTTACATCCCGCCTGAGGGGTCATCTCTGCTAATGGACCATAATGGATTGGCATAATAGGCAGATGCAATGACCTAGACCATCAAAAATTCAAAAAAATCCCATGACTCACAGAGTTAAATCACCCATTGTGAAACTCCCTGCCCTGGGGGAGAACCGCCTTTGGGGTTTGGAACTTCTGGTACCACTCCTCAGATCCAGAGAAGGACCAGAACTTCAACAGGACTGCAACTGCCACTCTCGACAACACTGCAATCATTACTTCAACAGAACTGCCACGATCATCCAGATGAACAGGTTTCCTTTCCTTTCTCTTTGCACCAAGGGGGGCCACGTGGTGCTCAGCACAGGGGCTAACAAACACCGTTCTGTTCTTGTCCCAGGGTGTTGGGTTATACATTAATTTTTAGGGGTGAAAACTGGTTTTCTCTGTATCATTGCATTTATTGTAATATTTTTCGTAAATTGTAACTCTGAATTGAAATCTCTCTTGAGCTGGTATCATGGTTTTGCCCACCAGCCAGCCTCTGGGGCTGAAGATGGTTTTGTCCAGGTGGATTTCCATAGAAAAAACCAATCAAAAGTTTTAGTAACGCCTCTGCCAATTACATATTTAAGAAAATGGAAGAGAAGATGGTTGATAAAATTAGTAGCCATGTAGGAGAGGAGGTAGGCCCCAAGTGGGCCAGGGCCCCCTCCTCCCCTGGCCTTGGGCCGGGGGCCAGTGTGGCACCAAAGCCCCCCTTCTCTCCTGTAAGAGAGTAGAGAAAAAAAACTTTAGACAAGGACCGACTGCTTGGACAAGAAATGCTGCAGAAGGAATTCCGGCAGAGAGATAACGAAGTATCCAAGGTCAAAGCTGGCAGCAGCAGGAGAGAGAAGTGAAGTTCAAAGGCGGGGGGCTGCTTCTCCCCCCTCTCTCGCTCTCTCTCTCTCTCCCTTCAGCAGGGAAAAGACAGAAAAATAAATCCCTGCCACCTGTGGAGGTTTGTTGGGCTGAGGACACCCCCATGCAGCTTGTAGAGGAGCTTACACTAAAGTAAGTGAATGCACGAGGAAGCTGAGACTTCATGAGAAACCTGAAATGAAACAGAGCCCTGTTGGAGACTTGTAGGCCATGGAGAGAGACTTACGCTGGAGCAGAATGGCTCAGGTAAGATGTTGGGATCTGAGTGAGGGATCCATGCTGGTGCTGGAGATTTGTGACCCTGAGAGACAGCAGAGAATGGAAGACCTTTTGTCTGAGAGATGGACTCATGTCGGAGAAGTCTATTAAGGACTGTTTTCCCATGGGAAGGGACCCCACAGAAAACAGGGGTGGACTCAAAAGCCATTATCCCCTGTGACTCTGTGGTGAAGATGCATGGTAGGCAAGTGTCCCCTTGCAGTCCATGGAAGACACTTCAGGGCCTGGGTAACCCCCCAGCTTATGGTCTTAGCCCAGGAGGAGGGTAGGCCCAGCCCTGAGGCCGACATAGAAGAGAGAGAGAGAAAGAGTTCCAGATGCAACAAATAGGAGTTTTCATCCTAGAGATAACAGAAGAAGAACTTTAGAGTGCTGCAAAGTTATTTTAAAGACCTGGAGCTCCAGAAATGGAGAATGAGACTGCTTCTCCTCCTGAACTGATACAGAAGGGGGGAGGGGTATTTTTGTAAATACATAATACTTTTAACTAATTAGAATTATTGTAGATATAGTTCTTTAGTTTATATCTTGCTAGTAATAAATCCTAATATTATTCTCCCCAATCAGGTCTCTTTTGTCTGCATAAACCTTCTCTCAATTTATAGCAATTGTGTGGGGAGTAAAAGAAAAATTGGCCCAGAGCAAACCCACGACAGTTTGGTTCATTTCTCCCTCTGCTTTACTTTTAAACCAGCAGAGCTGAGCTTGCTTGTTATTCTGTTGGGAACTGCTTATCTGAGTCTGAAGTGGTATACATATGTGGACTTAAGATAATCTTAAATTTTTACATCCATGAAAGCTGTGGTCTCCTTTACCTAGTCAGAGCATTAACAGATAATCTTTATAATCGCAGTTGAGATCTTGAACTCTACTTTTAAACCCCTGTCCCCGAATGGTAGTGAACTTAAGATACTTTGTGCCTATCTTTCCCTTGAATTAGGTAAATATATGAATTGACTGATGCTTCAAATGTATTTAAAGATTAAAGTAACTTTTTGATCATCATATAGCCAGATTGGTGACCTAGGGTGTTCTGAAATGTCTAAAGAATGCCTGAAAACTACAGGTCAAAATGCAAATAAGTAGGGCATTGCCTTGTGGGTGCAATTTTGCTGCCCAGGTTTGGTTCCTCCTCGGAAGCGATTCAGGTGAGTGAGGGGTGGGTCAGGCTTGTTAGCAAGTGCTAGGGGAGGCTATATAAGAGCCTCCAGGAGTGTGAGCGATCTTTGCTCACGCATCCCACAGGAGCAGACAAACAGGGGTGTGACACAGCAATTTCCAAGGGGTTTCAAGCAGGCAGGGCACAACCAGCTCCCACTTTTCGTAGGTGAGTGTGCTTTTTAAAGCTAGCAATGGTTTCCAGAAAAACAAAAGCCATTGCTGCTGTTAATACTAGGAGTGTGTCTACTCAGACACTTCCCTCAAAGAAGGATGCAATCACCCAGGTCTCTGGGTGTGCTGAGTGTCTAAGCCTGACGTTGGTACCAGAGGATGGTGTAGGAGGTAGCTGTGTACAATGTGAGCAGGTGAGTGACTTGCTGTGCTTGGTAGCAGAACTTAAGGAAGAGGTAGAGAGATTAGGGTGCATTAGGGAGAGTGAAAAGGTAATTGACTGGTGGAGTCAAACCCTTTTGAACCCTAAGGAAGTCCAACAGGAGACGGCGAAGCCCTGCCCCTTCTACCATAAGGCAGATGGAGCAGACCAAATTGATGGGGGGGAATGGAAACAGGTCCCTAATGGGAGAGGTAAAAGAACTCTCTCTCAACCCCCATCACCCCCCAGGGTGCCCTTGAAGAATAGATATGAGACCCTGGACCCAGACAGTCAGGTAGAGGACAGCCAAGAAGATCTCTCTGGAGACCCTCCTGGTTCGGCCCTGTCTACAAGACGGATTGCAACCACAGGTATAAAAAAAAAAAGAAGGGTAGTTGTAGTCGGTGACTCCCTTCTGAGGGGAACTGAGGGCCCTATATGTCTCCCAGACCCATCCCAGAGAGAAGTATGCTGACTTCCTGGGACCAGGGTGAGAGATATTAGTAGGAGACTTCCTGAGTTAATTCAGCCCTCAGACTATTATCCACTGGTGGTAGTCCAGGCTGTCAGTGAGGACATTAATCGAAAAAGTGCCAGGATAATTAAAAAAGGCTTTAAAGCACTGGGTCAGTCAGTTCAGGGGACAGGAGCACAGGTGATGTTTGTCTCAGTTCCTGTACTATCTGGGATGGATGGGGAGTTAAATAAAGAGAAGAATAAAAAAGCCCAACTCATCAACAGATGGCTAAAGGATTGGTTCCACCGTCAAAATTTTGGATTTTTTGACCATGGGGCAAACTCCATGGTACCTAGTCTCTTAAAATCAGATGGGATTCATCTTTTTAGGAAGAGGAAGAGGACTGTAGCCCATAAGTTAGCGAGGCTGATCAGGAGGGCTTTAAACTAGGTTTGAAGGGGGAAGGGGTTGAAACCGGGCTCTCCAATGATCAGCCTAAGGATGGAAAGCCTGAGTTAAGAATGAAATCAGCAGCCCACCTGAAGTGCATGTACACTAATGCACGCAGTATGGGCAACAAACAAGAGGAGCTGGAAGCCATTGTGCAGCAGGAAGGCTATGATGTAGTCACCATCACAGAAATGTGGTGGGATGACTCACATGACTGGAGTGCTGCTATGGAAGGCTACAAGCTCTTCAGAAAGAACAGGCAGGGTAGGAGAGGTGGAGGGGTGGCTTTATATGTTAGAAAGTCTCTTGACTCTGTTGAACTTGAGGTCAGCAACGATAAGGTTGAGTGCCTGTGGACCAGAATCAGGGGGAAGACCAACAAGGCCGACATCATCATGGGTGTCTGTTACAGACCGCCCTACCAGGATGACGAAGGGGATGAATTATTCTACAAGCAGCTGGCGGATGTCTCAAAATCATCAGCCCTTGTCCTTGTGGGTGACTTTAACCTGCCGGATATCTGCTGGGAGCTCAATACTGCAGAGAAGAGGCAGTCTAGGAATTTCCTGGAGTGTATAGAGGACAATTTCCTTCATCAACTGGTAAACGAACCTACCAGGGACAAGGCCCGGCTAGACTTGCTGTTTACAAACAGAGAGGGGCTGGTGGGAGATGTAGTGGTTGAAGACCACCTGGGAAATAGTGACCATGAAATGACAGAATTTTCAATACTCAGAGATTCAAGGAGAGCCAACAATAAAACCTCTACGCTGGACTTTCGGAGGGCAGATTTTGACCTATTCAGAAGTCTAGTCCAGAGCATACCCTGGGAAACAACCCTTGAAAACAAGGGGGTCCAGGAGGGATGGACGTGCTTCAAACAGGAAGTTTTGAGTGCACAGGAACAGGCCATACCGGTGTGCCGAAAGGCAAGCCGGCGGGGAAGACAACCAGCCTGGTTAAACAGGGAGATTCTGAAGGAAATCAGGGATAAAAAGAGAGTTTACTGACTATGCAAGAAAGGGCTGGCTACTTACGAAGAATTTAGGAAGACAGCTAGATCATGCAGAAGGAAAGTCAGGGATACAAAAGCGCAATTTGAAGTTAAATTGGCCACTTCTGTTAGGGATAACAAAAAGTCCTTCTATAAATACATTAATAACAAAAGGAGGGGCAAGGAAAACCTCCATTCTTTGATGGACTTGGAGGGAAACATAGTTAATAGAGATGAAGAGAAGGCTGAGGTACTTAACACCTACTTTGCCTCAGTTTTTACCAGTAAGACAGGTGGCCCTCAAGGCAACTGGCCTCTGGAGCTGGTAGACAGAGATAGGAAGCCAAATAGCCCCCTTGTATTCCAGGAGGAAATAGTTAGTGACTTACTGAGTCATCTGGATCCTTCCAACAGTCCTGGCTCACTGGGGAGGTCCCACATGATTGGAAGTTGGCAAATATCACCCCAATCCATAAAAAAGGCTGCAAGGCTGACCCTGGTAACTACAGGCCTGTCAGCCTGACCTCGGTGCCTGGCAGAGTTATGGAGCAGATCATCCTGTGTGCAATCACACAGCACCTACAAGATGGACAAGGGATCAGACCCAGTCAACATGGCTTTAGGAGGGGCAGATCCTGTTTGACCAACCAGATCTCCTTTTACGATCAGGTGACCCACCTGGTGGATGAGGGAAAGGTTATGGATGTGGTCTATCTGGACTTCAGCAAAGCCTTTGACACTGTCTCCCATAATATACTCCTGGAAAAGCTGGCAGCCCATGGCTTGGACAGGGGCACTCTGTGCTGGGTCAGGAACTGGCTGGAGGGCCAGGCCCAGAGAGTGCTGGTGAACGGGGCTGCATCCAGCTGGCGGTCGGTCACCAGTGGTGTTCCCCAGGGGTCAGTGCTGGGCCCAGTCCTTTTTAACATCTTTATCGATGATTTAGATGAGGGGATTGAGACCATCATCAGCAAATTTGCAGATGACACCAAGTTGGGAGGGAGTGTCGACCTGCTGGAAGGCAGGAGGGCTCTGCAGAGGGATCTGGATAGACTGGAGAGATGGGCTGACTCCAATGGAATGAAGTTCAACAAGGCCAAGTGCCGGGTCCTGCACTTTGGCCACAACAACCCCATGCAGCGCTACAGGCTGGGCACAGAGTGGCTGGAGAGCAACCAGGCAGAAACGGACCTGGGGGTGCTGATCGACAGTCAGCTGAACATGAGCCAGCAGTGTGCCCAGGTGGCCAAGAAGGCCAATGGCATCCTGGCCTGCATCAAGAACAGTGTGGCCAGCAGGACCAGGGAAGTAATCCTTCCCCTGTACTCTGCGTTGGTGAGGCCACACCTTGAGTATTGTGTTCAGCTCTGGGCCCCTCAGTTCAGGAAGGATATTGAGGTGCTGGAGCGGGTCCAGAGAAGAGCAACCAGGCTGGTGAAGGGACTTGAGCACAAGTCCTATGAGGAGAGGCTGAGGGAGCAGGGGTTGTTTAGTCTAGAGAAGAGAAGGCTTAGAGGTGACCTCATCACTCTCTTCAACTACCTGAAGGGAGGTTATAACCAGGTGGGGGTTGTTCTCTTCTCCCAGGCAACCAACAATAGGACAAGGGGACATGGGCTCAAGCTCTACCAGGGGAGGTTTAGGTTAGATGTTAGGAAGAAATTCTTTACAGAGAGGGTAATCAGGCATTGGAACGGCCTGCCCAGAGAGGTGGTGGATTCACCATCCCTGGAGGTTTTTAAACAGAGATTGGACGTGGCCCTTAGTGCCATGATATAGTAATTGGAGTTGGATCAGGGGTTGGACTCGATGATTTTGGAGGTCTTTTCCAACCCAATCTATTCTATGATTCTATGAATACTGTGGGGACATGCTCAAAAAAAACCCCAAACAAACAAAACGCCACAAAACTTAAAAAAAAGCACACACACACACCCCCCTCCAAACAGCAAAAAACACTTTGAAAAGAGCTAACTCAATATCATAGAGCATGAAAAGCTGGGTCTTGAGGGGACCGGAACTACATTACCCGACTCAGCATGCATCTGGCCATGCGGTAAATAGCCAGTCTCATTTGTATAAACAAATGGAATTGTAGTAGTAAAGTCAAAGGTGTTATTATTTCACTTGTGAAAACAACTGAGGTAGATCAATTTGATAGTTTAATTTCATAGAAATAAGGGGAATATCAGTGCTTGTAACTGGCAGAATGATACATGGTAGCTCTAAGAATCAAGCTCTCTGTGGCAGAGTGGCAGCATGTTTTTGCAGTCTCCCTGAAAGCAATAGCTTGTTGAGACACCTGTGCTAAGCTTGACTTCAGTGGTAAATGCCTCTTCAAATTCAGGGTAAGTGCTGCTCTTTGTATCAAGAACAGAAAGTAGAGAGCTGCAATGTGGAAGTAGTGAGTAGTTAAACAGTTAAAAGTTGGCATTTGCCAAATAGATCTGCATACTGTTTACTCAGAAGTGTTACTCATCAGCTGAAACAATACTGTGCATTACCAGTTTAATAGAAAAATCTTGCATACCCTGCCTCATCTACCAAATGCAGTCTCTTTTTCATTTTTTTTCCTTTCCTAAAAAAGACTTTGTAAGGGCTGGGTTTTCTTCAGTGAGCTTTCATTAGAGTGAAACTCATTGAGTTGATATTAACAGACCAGAGTTACACCCTAGTCATAGGGAGTAAGTGCTGTTCAGCCACATGGGTGGGGTGCTAAAGTGGCAATGATATATATTCAGTAACACTCAACATAGGTAATGTTCAAAGTAATTCGTGTCTTTTTTTGTTCTTTTGTCACACCCCTCCCCATGTCCCTCCCAGAAAAAGAATAACTGCAGGAGCTAACATGACTCCAAAGAGCTGAGAGAGACTTTGAAAAGGGGAATTATTTTAAAAACAGATCAATAAGACTTGGGACATCTCTTGCTTGTTTAATTCAATGTCCACTTGCCTTTATTGGAAGCTTTGAAGGTAATCCTCCTATAATAATTTCTATTGTAGAAGAATAAAAAGATACTTTTTGTCTGTCTGTGAAAACAAATAAAGCTTGAAAATATGCATTTGTTGACTCTTTAGTGTCATCTAGGTGAATGGACTTACTGCAGAGCAATCAAAATTCTAGTGTCTTGAACATATTTATTTTAAATGAGAGGGGAGGAAGAAAGGTTTAATATTTAAATGTCAGAGATATTTATTGGTATTACAACATATTGGTGTTTTGGGGGAGGGGAATAGAGAGAGAGTTGTTCATCTTTCTTCCCCCTGGTTTATTATCTGAAATAACTTGTATTACCTTGAAATTGCTGGTTCGAGTAAGCAAGTATAGCTGGGGCTGCTCAGCTGCTATGTACTACTTGCATTGATGTATATCCTTTTATTTTAGGAACTCAATACATATGATATTGCTTGTCATTTAATGTTACTAAATTTTCTAAGTGCACTTATTGTTGGACATTGTATATTTCCTGAAAGAAGACTTTAGGGGAAAACCAGTGAATTGGCAGTTTCAATTGACTACGTTAAGTGTGTGCTGCAGCAAACCTTAATGCTGTCTAAAGTGCTTTGAGCCTTTTGAGGTGAGAGCTGCACTATATGCATATCTTTTTCCTTTCTGTGTCTGGAACTAGGAGTTATGCCTAAATACTTAAGTGTTAAGATAGTTTAGCACTTTATCATTTTGTTTTTGTCATGTTAGACTTGTTCTTGATCCACAGACTAATGTGAGAATTATAGAATCAAGTAGGGCTAGTCTTTGTAAACCATCTCATGTTTTCATTTAACCTTTTTTAAATGTTGGTACACCCATTGTGTATCAGGTGTTTGACCAGACTGAACTTCATTTGTAAACAAACATAATTTTGACACAAATGGAACGGACTGTTTTTATGGAACCTCAACCCTGGCCAACTTCAGGGATCTGAAGTTATATCAGGAACATGACAAAAAAGATGCATGTTCCCCAGGGCTCAGTACTGGGGCCGGTTCTGTTTAATATACTGATTGATTATCTGGACAAGGGGATCGAGTGAACCCTCACTAAGTTTGCAAATAACACCAAGTTCAGTGAGAGTGTTGATCTGCTTGAGGGTAGGAAGGCTCTACAGAGGGAGCTGGACAGGCTGGATCGACGGGCCGAGGCCAATTTTATGAGATTCAACAAGGTCCAGTACTCAGGTTACAACAACCCCATGCAGCACTACAGGCTTGGGGGAGAGTGTCTGGAAAGCTGCCCAGTGGAAAAGGGCCTTGGGGTGTTGGTTGACAGTCAGCTGAATGTGAGCCAGCAGTGCGCCCAGGTGGCCAAGAAGGCCAATGGCATCCTGGCTTGTATCAGAAATAGTGTGGCCAGCAGGACTAGGGAAGTGATTGTCCCTCTGTACTTGGCACTGGTGAGGCTGCACCTCAAATACTGTGTTCAGGTTTGGGCCCCTCACTACAAGAAGGACAGTGAGGTGTTAAAACAAGTCCAGAGAAGGGCACTGAAGCTGGTGAAAGGACAAGAGAACAAGTCTTATCATAAGCATCTGAGGGAACTGGAGTTGTTTAGTCTGGAAATAAGGAGGCTGAGGGGAGACCTTATCAGTCTGCAACTACATGAAAGGAGGCTGTTGCAAGGGGGAGAGTCGGTGTCTTCTCCCAGATTAACAAGTGACAGGACAAGAGAGAAGGGCCTCAAGTTGCACCAGAGGATGTTTAGATTGGATATTAGGAAAAATTTCTTCACTGAAAGGATGGTCAGGCATTGGAACAGGCTGCCCAGGGAAGTGGTAGAATTACCATCCCTGGAAGTGTTCCAAAAAATGTGTGGATGTGGGGCTTGGGGACATGGTTTGGTGATGAAGATGGTAGTGTTAGGTTAACGTTTGGACACGATGGTCTTAGAGGTCTTTTCCAACCTTAAGGATTCTATGTCCTGGCGAGTCCCTTATTTCATATAACTTTTTTTGTTCAACTCTCTAATTGGTGCAGTGAGCCTTCCTTGATATTTGGGGAGTTTTGAGGGAAGTGGGTGTTGAGACCTGATAAAAACAAGGGCTACAGCAGGAAGGAAGTAGGAAGAATAGGGAATAAGTTTTGAAAACCAAGAAAAAGGTGCTAGATTTGATGAGGTGTGAGATGCAAAACAAGCCCTGTTGAAAGCAAAACTCCTTTCTGTCCCCCCTTTGTTTTTCCCCAAATTGCTATTGTAAAATTGCAGTTTAAACTGAACTATGTGTTCTAATAATTTTTCTTAGAGTGTGAGATCAGTTTTTCTTAAATCCTGTCAGATATAATATGGACTTTTCAATCTTTGACAATTCTGACTTTATGCTTCAGTGCTTGCTACCTATTGCATACTCTGGGATACACTGAGCATTTAATAGATTTTTATTCTCATGGCTAGGTGAATATCTGAGGACTGAGTGAAGAGAAAAAACTCCCACCCTGTTTCTGTATGTGGCAGTGACAAGATGGTTAAGTGCAGCAGGTGAACTTGAGCGCATTGGTAGCTGAGGCCAGAACATCAGTGCTTTTCCTGATAGTGTTTAACAGCAGAATGGAGATTTATGGTTCTTGTGTAGATCTTGCTTGTCCCACTCCTGACAGCCCAGATTCACAGGAGGGACAAATAGCCCTCTTCCAGTATTGCTATACCCTGGGGGCCCAGTGGTACAAACTCTTTTACATTTATTATTGTCAGTATATAGAGGGAAGTGGTTATTGTCAGACTGATTTTTTGACACCTTTGCTCGGGAAAGAGTTTTATTCTGTAAATCACACTTTTTGACAGCAGTTCCCCAGCCTGAGAGGCAGAATTTTCTCTGTGGGCTCTTGAGTGCCCTTTTGCTCAGTGTCCTAGCTCTTCTTCACTATCAGTCTCTTCTTCTCTAGGCTGAACAAACGGAGTGACCTCAGCCGCTCCTTGCATGGCTTCCCCTCTAGGCCCTTCAACACCTTTGTGACCCTCCTTTGGATGGTTTCTAATAGCTTTTTATCTTTCTTATATTGTGGTGCCCAAAACTGCACACAGGACTCAAGGCGAGGCCATGCCAGTGCAGAGTAGAGCGGGACAATCACCTCCCTTGACTGTCTTGTGATGATGGGCTTGATGCACCCCAGGACACGATTGGCCCTCCTGGCTGCCAGGGCACACTACTGACTCATATTCAACTAGCTTGTGTCAACATTCCTCTTCTCAATGGAATTGAATATTTCTGCAGTGGAAAAAAAAAAAAAAAAAAAAATCTGCTTTGCAAGATAAATGCAGCAGTGACCTGCTCTCTGTGGTAGTAGAATGGTGGGGCTTTGCATGATGCATGTTTTCATTGTTCGTGTTAAGTTGCTTGCATGTGCCTGTTGAGAGCTGGATGACTTGTCTCTGCATCAGTTTTAAAGCAATACTTGTTTTCTGGTTCTGACAAATAAGTATTCTTGATGTAATTTTCATTTATTCCCTTTGGCTGATAAACCATAATTGGCCGAGACAGTTTTGTGAATATGATCTGTAATTGCACATGCATCAGATTCGTGTTGTGTGCTGTTTGGTCTGCCGTTTAGTCTGCTGTATTTGCTCCTTGGTTGTAAATAGCTAAAACTGCCTAAATGCTTTTTTTATGTAGGGCAAATGACAGTGGAGGAGGAGGTCTATCTGGGGGGTTACCCAGAACAAGTCAGTCAACGAGATGGATCACAAATTCAGGTGTTAAAAAAGAAAGAAGGGTAATTGTAGTGGGTGATTCCCTTCTGAGGGGATCTGAGGGTCCTGTATGCCGACTTGACCCATCCCACAGGGAAGTCTGCTGCTTCCCTGGGGCCCGGGTAAGAGATATTACCAGGAGACTACCTGGACTGATTTGGCCCTCTGACTATTACCCACTGCTGGTTGTCCAGGTCAGCAGCGATGAGGTTGATGAGAGAAGTCCTAGGGCAATCAAAAAGGAGGATTTCAGGGCACTGGGGCAATTGGTTGAAGGGACAGGAGCACAGGTGGTGTTTTCCTCAATTCCTTCAGTAGCAGGGAAGAATGCTGAAAGGAACAGGAGTACCCACATGATCAGCATGTGGCTTAAAGGCTGGTGCCATTGGTGGAATTTTGGCTTTTGCAATCATGGGGCAGTTTATACTGCATCAGGCCTGCTGGAGGCAGATGGGGTTCACCTGTTGAACAGGGGGAAAAGGATTCTAGGCAGGGTTGATTGAAAGGGCTTTAAACTAGGTTTGAAGAGGGAAGGGGATAAGACCAGGCTCACTAGAGATGAGCCCAGAGGTGGCATGCTTGTGTCGGGGGGTGAAATCAGTAGCCCAGCTGAAGTGCATCTACACCAATGCACACAGTATGGGCAACAAACAGGCAGAGCTGGAGGTCAGTGTGCAGCAGGAAAGTTATGATGTAGTTGCTATCACTGAAATATGATGGGATAACTCGCATAACTGGAGTGCTACAATGGATGGCTACAAGCTCTTCAGAAGGGAAAGGCGAGGAAGGAGAGGCGGGTAAGGTGACTCTGTACATAAGGGAGTGTTTTGGCTATATAGAGCTCAAGGATAGTGACAATAAGGTTGAGTGCCTATGGGTAAGAATCAGGGGGAAGGCCAACAAGGCTGACATCCTGGTGGGAGACTGTTATAGACCATCCAACCAAGATGAAGAGGCAGATGAAGTATTCTATAAGCAGCTCTGATGTTTCACGATTGCTAGCCCTTGTTCTTGTGGGAGACTAACTTGCTGGATGTCTGCTGGAAACTCAACACAGCAGAGAGGAGACAGTCTAGGAGGTTCCTGGAGTGTGTGGAAGAGAACTTCCTGACTGTCGTGGGGAGGAGTGGAAGGCTTAAAGTTTATTAGAGAAGCCCTCTCATTGAGCTACGAGGTGCAGAAAGGACCCCCTTGCTTTCTAAACTCCTTCTCAGAGAGGAGCCTGGGTGTGGCTGGAACCAATCTTAGCCTCAGATTTTGTCAACGGTTTAAATTTAAGGAAATATAGAGGTGTGATTAAACCACTTTTGTCCTGCAGGTTTTAATGATGGGAAATAAGATATATTTATATAAAATGAATTATTTATTATTAAAAATGAAAAGACAAATGAACAGATGAAAGATCTTAATCAGAATTATTTACTACACAGTATAAAAGCTACTAATAGTATAGTATAAGGTAGGATAGTATAGTGCACTGTGTCAAAGCAATTATATTAAAGCAATTATAATAAGGCAATTTTATCAAAGCTAGCAAAATAAACAATCGTTAAGTAGAGATTGATGTAGCTCATCACACAATGATAGTGGGCAGATTTCACTTAACCCCTGGGGAGTAACTATGAAGAGGCATCCCTGCTTCACAGAGAAGCTCCATACACTTCAGGAAAGTATGTGGAAGAAAGTTGGACTGGGCTTTTATAGTTATAAAGTGATTGACTGTCATTCACATATCTCCAGGCCAGCTAGCAGCTATTCTGTCAAATACTGCTTCAAAAAGCAGGATATGTGTTTGAAGTTTGGGGCATCAGGCTGGTTTTAGCATAACTGAACACTAAAAGCAGCACCATCGCATCAGCCAGCCATAACTAACCACTGATAGCTTGCTTTGTTTGAATTCTCTGACCAAATTCCAAGCCTAGGCAGATAAGCCCTATCAGGGCAGAGCATCCTACTACACTGACACAGCTGGTAAGTGAGCCTACCAGGGATGGTGCCCCGCTAGACCTGCTGTTTACAAACAGAGGAGGACTGGTGGGAGATGTGGTGGTCAGAGGCCGTCTTGGGCATAGCAACCACAAAATGATAGAGTTTTCGATTCTTGGTGCAACTTAAAAACCTTTCATTTATTTAAAAAACAGGGTTTCAAGAGAAAGATACTCACTTCATAGCACTATCCTAATCTCAAGCCAAATTGTAGTCAGCTCCAGATTCAACAAATTCTGATGAACTTGAGCTTTTTAATATTAGAAATAATTTAGGACAGGTTATAATTTTTAAATGTATTTGCTCCAAGTTCAGCAGACATAAATTTCATCTTTAGGCTAAACTGGCCCTCTACAAGATGGAGGCTGTATAATTTTGTGACGTAGCAGGACTCTCACTAATCACATTTGTGTTTTGCTGCCAAGTAAAACATGGTTCTGAAGCTAGTGAAGTGCAGAGGCTGGAGAGGGAAGGAGAGCAAGCTGGATTACAATGGTACTTACACAACTCGTAAAGCACTCATTGCTTTTAGCCACTGACAGAGGTCCTGTTCTTCCTATGACAAACCTGCACAGCACAGAGCCTGCGGAGTGAATTTGCTGATATACAAAGGACAAACTTGACGCTGCACCTTTCAATTCTTCTAGCTGGTCTTTTACAGACACTGAACAGATTTACGAGAGCTTTAAAAACCTCCCAGCTAGAACAAACACAAACAGCTGCCCAGTTTAATATAATTTTCCCCTCTAACCTCTCAGAGAAAATATTCTGAACTTCATCATCTTCTAATATTTATTTCCTTTTCAGAGCAGCATAAGCATCTATCCAAGAAACCCAAGAGTACACAGATCAACATCATTCTCCTCCTACATCTATTTATCAGATGACAGAGCAATTTATTTTTGCTCAGGCCCAGAGTTATAGAAGAGACTTTTACAGAGCCATGTTTAGTCACTAAAACAACAAGGTGAAAAAACAAAACAAAAGAAGCCCTACAACTGAAGTGGAATAAATAATGTTAGCAAAGGTCTGAATACATTCAACTGCTGTCTTTAAATTCTTGCGCAGGGTGTAGGTGTCAAGGTGTTGGTTGTGGGGGGCTGCAGGAGTGGCCTCTGCAGGAGGCAGCCAGGGTCTGCCCTGTGTCAGACAGGCTCCAAAACAGACCCACCACAGGACACAGCTGAGCCCATCCACCAAATGCATGGAACCTCTGTGAAAATGTATTTAAGAGCAAAAAACAGCCCAGGGAGAGAGGAGAAGGAACAAAAAGTGAGAAACAGAGGGAATGCCAAGGCCAGAAGAGAATGATGGGGAGGAGTTCCAGGGAAGAGAATATATCCACACTGGAGGAACCCACGACCTTGGTGTTATTAACACCATGCTCTAACCAACTGAGCTAATGCTTTTGCTACTTTAATTTCTGGAAAACCAAGTCCAAATAAGATTGTGATCCCCTTTAAAAAGTATTTACTCACGGTGTATGAGGTGGTATGTTGCTGTATGAGTGCCTATGGGTAAGAATCAGGGGGAAGGCTCACAAGGCAGATATCTTGGTGGGATTCAGTTACAGACCAGCCAACCAGGATAAAGAGGCAAATGAAGTCTTCTATAAGCAGCTCTCGGATGTTTCATGATCACTAGCCCTTGTACTTGTGGGAGACTTTAACTTGCTGGATGTCTCCTGGAAACTCAACACAGCAGAGAGGAGACAGTTTTCGATTCTTGGTGAAGTAAGGAGGGGGGCGTCAACAAAACCTAGGCCTTGGACGTCCGGAGTGTGGACTTTGGCCTGTTCAAGACACTGGTTCAGAGAGTCCCCTGGTAAACAGTCCTTAATAACAAAGGGGTCCAGGAAGGCTGGACATACTTTAAGAAGGAAATCTTAAAGGCGCCAGGAGCAGGCTGTCCCTCTGTGCTGAAAGACGAACCGTCGGGGAAGAAGACCGGCCTGGCTGAACGGGGATCTTTTGCAGGAACTCAGGGGAAAAAAGAGGGCTTATGACCCTTGGAAGAAGGGGCAGACAACTCAGGAAGAGTACAAGGATGTCATTAGGTCATGCAGAGAAAAAATTAGGAAGGTGAAAGCTCAACTAGAACTCAATCCAGCCACTGCTGTGAAAGATAATAAAAAGTGTTTTTATAAATACATCAACAACAACAGGAGGGCCAAGGAAAATCTCCATCCTTTATTGGATGCAGGGGGGAATATAGTCACCAAGGATGAGGAAAGGGCTGAGGTGCTTAATGCCTTCTTTGCCTCGGTCTTTAACAGTAAGACCGGTTGTCCTCAGGGCAACCAGCCCCCTGAGCTGGGAGACAGGGACAAGGAGCAGAATAGACCCTCTGTAATCCAGGAGGAAGTAGTTAGAGGCCTGCTGTGCCACTTAGACACTCACAAGTCTATGGGGCTGGATGAGATTCACCTGAGGGTGCTGAGGGAGCTGGCTGAAGAGCTCACTAAGCTGCTCTCCATCATTTATCAGCAGTCCTGGCTTACTGGAGACGTCCCAGATGATGACCAATGTGACGCCCATCCACAAGAATGGCCAGAAGGGGGATGCGGGGAGCTACAGACCTGTCAGCCTGACCTCAGTGCCCGGCAAGGTTATGGAACAGATGATCTTGGGTGCGATCACACGGCACATACAGGACAACCAAGGGATCAAACCCAGACAGCATGGGTTTAGGAAAGGCAGGTCCTGCCTGACCAACCTGATTTCCTTTTCTGACCAGATGACCCGCCTAGTGGATGAGGGAAAGGCTGTGCATGTTTTCTACCTGGTCTTCAGTAAAGCCTTTGATACTGTCTCCCATGGCATTCTCCTGGAAAAGCTGGCAGCCCACCGTGTAGGGGTAAATAACCCTTTTCCAGAAGATTTTTTTACCGAGGAGTCAGTTATTTCACTTAGGAAAGGCTTCCCTTGCCACTTTCTCAAAACAGTGCTGTTCTCTCCCCCCTCGCATTCCAGAAGCTCGCTCTCTGATATGTGAGGCGAGAGCAGATGCCACAGGGCTTCACATTCCAGCGGGGAGAGAGGGGGGAGCAGAGATAATAAAAACTTGACGGAAAAAACAGGAGGTGCCTTCTCCCTGAGGCCCAGTGCTGTCTGGCAGCATTGTGAGGTTTTTGTAAGTTTTTAGCATCCTTGCCTACGAAATAAACCTTTTTGAACCCTTTCCACTGCCTTGGCATTTTTGGGGAAAGTACCTGCATATATTTTACCTTACACACAACCTGGAGAGGTGCACTCTTCGCTGGCTGGAGGGCCGGGCCCAGAGAGTGGTGCTGTATCCAGTTGGTGTTGTATGACAAACTTACTTAAACAGGACTGGCCCCAATACTGAGCCTTGGGGAACCCCACTAGTGACCTGCCACCAAGTTGGGTGGGAGTGTTGATCTGCTGGAGGGTAGGAAGGCTCTGCAGAGGGATTTGGACAGGCTGGATCGATGGGCCGAGGCCAATTGTATGAGGTTCAACAAGGCCCGGTGCTGGGTCCTGCACTCGAGTCACAACAACCCCTTGCAGCGCTACAGGCTGGGTGAAGAGTGGCTGGAAAGCTGCCCAGTGGAAAAGGACCTTGGGGTGTTGGTTGACAGTCAGCTGAACATGAGCCAGCAGTGTGCCCAGGTGGCCAAGAAGGCCAATGGCATCCTGGCCTGTACCAGAACCAGTGTGGCCAACAGGACTAGGGACAGAGGGACAGATTGTCCCTCTGTACTTGGCACTGGTGAGGCTGCACCTCAAGTACTGTGTCCAGTTCTGAGCCCTTCATTACAAGAAGGACAATAAAGGGGCTGGAGCATGTCCAGAGAATGACAACGAAGCTGGTGAAGGGTCTAGAGAATAAGTCATATCAGGAGCAGCTGAGGGACCTGGGGTTGTTTAGCCTGGAGGGGAGGCTCAGGGGAGACTTTATTGCTCTCTACAACTACCTGAAAGGAGGTTGTAGCCAGGTGGGGGTCGGCCTCTTCTCCCAATTATCTAGAGATAGGACAAGAGGACGTAGCCCCAAGCTGTGCCAGGGGAGGTTCAGGTTGGACACCAGAAAGAATTTCTTCAGGGTTGTTAAGCATTGGAACGGACGGCCCAGGGAGGCGGTGGAGTCACCATCCCTGGAAGTGTTCAAGAAACGACTGGACGTGGCACTTAGTGCTATGGTCTTAAGTTGAAAAGGTGGTGATTGGTCAAAGGTGGGACTCGATGATCTTAGAGGTCTTTTCCAGTCTAAATAATTCTGTCATTCTGTATGAGTGAAAGTGAAATTTAGGTTTGAATGTTTAACTGCTTGCAGTTGAAAACAAGTGCTTTAACATTAGTCCACAGAAGAAGAAAAATATGACAAATAACTTATCTAAACCAAATCCTATACTAACATATTATTCTGTGATAACATACACTAACCTACTAGTAAGAAAAAATTCACTTCATCCGTGCTCTAAGCCAATTCAGATCAGCAAGAGTGAACTGTGTTTGCTCAGCGTGGAATAGAGAAGGCTTTTGTGGGGGAACTTAATAGTAGCCCTTCAATATCTCCGAGGAGGTCATCAACAAATGGAGCCAGTCTTCACAGTACTCTACAGTAGGAAGAGGAAAAACAATAGGCAGATACTGGAATAAGAGCTGCTCCAAGTGGATATATATTCAACAGCTGAGCATCAGAACAGGCTGCTCAGAAAGGCTGTGCAGTCTTCAGCCTTGGAGACTTGAAATCAGACTTGATAAATCCATGAGCAACCCAGTCTGATTCAAACTGCCCTTCCTTTAAGCAGGAGGTTGGGCTAGAGACCTCCTGAGGTCTCTTCCAATCTGAATTACCCTACAATCCTATGAACAGGCTTCAAGTCTTAGGTCTGCTATAATTCCTCCAAGTACCTAGATGAAGTAATAATAAATTAAGTGTAGACATGTTGGAAGTTCCCCACAAGAAATATATTCATGGTGGAGAAAAATCTCTGAAGAAAAAGGGAATTGAGGAAAGACAGTTTTGGAATGCAACAACACTACTGAACAACAGATGACTTTCTACCTCAGAAACAGCTTTTCATGTTATAAAAGTGTTAAGTTTATTCAATTTAGTAACAATGTTGTTAGAGAAACACCCTACTTTGTATGTAATGTGTAGTTTCGATTACTGTTAGACCCTGCCCCTATCTGCAATTGTAAACCCTAAGCTCACTACCCTGTTAGTAGAATTTATAGCTTTTCCCTGCCTTCCATCTCCCGTACCCGTGTTTATATATTCCCTTCCATGATAGACTCCCTAAGAATCCTCCCAAATTCCACACATTCCATGCTTTACAGATAAAAAGCTAGCTCACGCTGCAATAAAGGACATTTGGTCATTTGGTCATTTCACCATTTTGCCTCTGTGCCTTCACTGTTAGTGGAGTATCTGATTTGAACCCACGGTCTGAAAATCTCGGTGGTCTTACAGCTTTCACCACCCATATAGAAGTCACAATACTGTTAGATAGGACCAGGTCTTTGACATACGGACAAAGAAGAGCCTGGAGACATGGTCAAGTGTATCAGGGATTGTTGATATTTTTTGGTCTGTGTTTGGCCCAGCCACCTGCAAAAGTTTTGTTCTTTGCCTGCCAAGTTCACTGATAAACGGGAGCTTCATCCTTGGAGAGACAGTTTCTTGTATAAACTGTTGTAATTGGTGCTCTGTAATTGGCTGGTTATCTGTAGAGGACATTTGAAGGAGAAACTGAAGAGGAGAGGATGAAGTAAAACCCCCAGACCCAAATAGCTAAGACCCCTTGAGTTAAATAGCGCATGCATTAGGGGATTCACGCATGCGCTGAAAGGGTACACTTATATAACCAAGGGGGCGGACTGAGAACCTCTGTCTGGGCGGTACTGGCCACACCTGCCTGGACAGACGCAATCAGTTAATGGTATAAAAGCAGTCAGCTGGGTTTTTCCGAGGGATTTTTGCTTCACACGAAAGACCACTTGTCTATAGCGGGGACGCCTGCACGTGTGAGCCATCACCCCTCCGAAGGACGCAGCTGCTGTAGAGGTTTCTATGATATTGGGAGTGGGTAAGATAACTTCCTTAGTGACACCTGCGTGAGTAGGGTGTCGCATTCTCTTATTGTTCTCTTTCTCTCGGGTTCCCGTTTATTTGGCCACTTTTGTAATAAATACTGGGTTTATTGTTGAGTTCACAGCAGTGTCTTGGTTTTCAATCTCGGCATCCTTTCGAACTCACCCTGTTACATTTCTGGCGGCGAGGATGCAATGCCGAATGTGAAAACACACTGTTGTTGCAGACATGGTGGGCTCTGCAAGTGGGTATATTGCTTGTAGGGTTGTGCCCTGTGATGTGGTGAATGGCAGGATCCACAGGTGGGGTGCATAGCCTGTTGGAGTGCTCTGCTGGTCTATCGGTTTTGGATTTGGGGAGAGGTTTGTGCCTTCCCTCCCTGTCCCCCGGGGCTGTTCAGGGGAACAGAGTCTTGTTGGGATCTAGGGAGGGATTTGTGTCTCTCCTCGGGCTGTTCCCTTGGAACAGGGGCTTTGCTGGACCTAGGGAGAGATTTGTGTCTCTCCCCAGGGCTGTTTTCCTCGGAACAGAGGCTTTGCGAGATTGGTTTTTTTGTTTTTGTTTTTGTTCCCTTGCCTCTTTCTCTCTCACTCGTTAAGTGAAGCGGGACCTGCGGAGGGGAAGGATTCTCCCTGCAGGACCGTGCATCTCCCAAAGAGTTAATCGGAACTCGCAGGCAGCGGCAGAGGCTCTGCCTTCGAGATTGTTTTCCTACTTGCTAGGAGGGGGACGGGTTACGCCCCCTGCTCTGGTCCTACGGAACGTGCTGCCCCATGAAGGGGGGTAATCTTACCTGACGCAGTGGTTCCATGGGATTGCGTTGCATTTTACTGAAAGGGGGAGGGAACAGGCTTGAGGGCTCAACCATCACCCCGTATTTCCTTGTTGGTTTCGTGTTAGCTGTTTTGCCCGTGCCTTCCCCTTTCCTCCTCCCTTTTCCCCTCCGCAACCCCTTCTTCTCGGACTGCTCAGCAGTCCTGCCACGTGCAGACTCGGCTGCTGGCCAGACAAAACTAAGAACCCTTATTTTGAGGGGGGGGGGGGGGCTGTAGATAAGGAAAGACAGCATGAGTTGGTTAGCAAAACTTTTTCCCTCTCGAAAAGGGTATTTTGGAGGTGCCTCTTTCATGAAGCGTGCAGGCTGGACTCAGGAGCCCTGGAGTATTCTCTGGGACACTTGGAAGCCTGTACTGGGGTCACTCCCAAACTGTGGAATTTCAGTAGCCCAACGGAATTAAAGAAATATTGGGTGCAGTTTGTGGAGACATCCTACACACAAAAATAATAAATTAAGTGTAGACAGAAGTCACAATACTGTTAGATAGGAACAGGTCTTTGACATAGGGACAAAGAAGAGCCTGGAGACATGGGCAAGGATTCAAACATGGATGTGTTTTGTCTGAATGACTTCACTCTTTTAACTGTTTACCACCAACACATATTGAGTGAAAGTATTATTAAACATTGGATTGTGCTTCCCAGGGAGGTTGTGGAGTCACCATCCCTGAAGGTGTTCAAGAAACGACTAGACATGGCACTTAGTGCCATGGTCTAGTTGAAAAGGTGGTGATCAGTCAAAGTTTGGACTAGATCTCAGAGGTCTTTTTCAACCTGAATGATTCTGTGCTTCTGATTCTGTAACACCTTTTTATGGGTAGGGTTTGCAAGCTGTATACAGCTTTCTTGTATACCGTCCAGAAGCATGGATGAACTGTTTAGTGGAACTATTAGTCACAAGTATAAATGACAGTCAAATAAACATACTGCTGAAAAGATACCTTTAAAAAAATATCAAGCTTATATATTGATATGGAAAGAAGGTGTTTTTGTTCTTTCACCCCTCAGCTTTTTTTTTGTGAACTAAACCAAGCATTGACTATAAGGGTAATATCGGAAGAAAAGGATTTAATTCAAGTGCAGAATATAAGTAATAAGATTTTTTTACTTCTAAGATTACACCTGTTCTTGTAAGTACTAGAGTTGTACTATTAAGATGTGACTTTGATTAAATCTTCAAATGAGGACATTCAGAAATTTCACTTCTTAAGCTTAAATCCAGGTTTTGCATAGATATGTCTTTCTCACTTAAAGGAGAAAATCGGAAAACATTTGTTGTACTCAGTTAAAATGCTTTGACCTCAATGCAATGGCTATTTTTGCTACATTTTAAAATTGATCTGTTGATTAAGTCATATGCAGTTGAAATGAAATTTTATCTTCTTGTTAGTGTGTACAACTTAAACAGGAAACAGAATGAGTCCCTACTGTCAAATTGACTGCAGTAAAACCACATTCGAAGTCATCTTAATATTTGTAGTGTATGAATAAGTAAACATTGAAGTTACCAGGAAAACAGTGAATTTTGGTTCAGATTTGCATTTAGACGAAATCTAAACAAAAATGTTTTATGATGCTTTGAGGATTTGAGACTCTTATAAAATACTGTCTTGAGGTTTATGCTCATTGAACACTTCTGAAATTAAATTATAGTATTGTATGCCTAAAACTCTTAATTTTTCTTTAATAATAATCCTTTTATTCCCTTACCTCTTCTGTTTTCACTTGTCAAGCCTTTGAAAGTCCTAAAGTCTGTATAAAGAGCCAAAAGCCCTTACTTGAGCATTTGCAAAAAACCTAATCAAAGCTTCATTATTTGTTTTGTTATACTTAACATCCACTGATTTAAGGTAAAATCCTTGCACTGTAACCCAAGTGCAGTTCAACTCAAAATGGGGTCCAGTATATGTTACCAAAGCTGGGTATACTGCTTAACACTTGCACTCATATTCTAGAAGAGTCCTGTGTATCCAATGTGAATGTTTTAATAAAAAGCCAACAGGTAATTTAAGGCTACGCTTAAAACAAATAGTAGCACTAATTGTTGAAAAATTGAGCTTTTAGTACTTCTGTCACTACAATTAGGTAACTATTTTTCTAGGACCCTTGCTCTGTATAAAATAGATTTAAATGCATGATTCATAGCAGAAATTTCTAAATGCATCTTGCCTTATATAATTTCACTCTAGACTGTCATTTAAAAAACATGTATTTTTGCTATTTTAGATGTTACAATATTTTTATTTTTTTGCTAAATTAAGATGTGCCTTATTAAATCTTTTGAACTTATGAATGCCATTTTTCCTTTTTTCTTTTTTCACTCCTTTCTGCTCTTTCTTTTTTTTTTTTTTTTTTTTTTATTAAGTTGATGGTTATTTAGCCGTTTCCCACCAAGACTATAATGGAATGGAAATTATGGACTCCTGGCTTGATGGACAGAAATTGCTTTATTGCCCAGATCCAGCGCTTTTCTCTCATTCACTTTCAGCTGGGAGTGGTTAAGCAAATTAAGACAGAACACAGCTGCAAGTCACACATCCACTGTGACGTATGAAGGCACAGACTCAGTGGGGTGTGGAACTGAGACAACTTTATTCAAAGAATGCAACCTTTTATAACCTTACACAAACGTGGAAGTATTCCTTATAAGGCAAAATCATCTGATTGGCTGTTAGCTGTTACCTGGGGACATGGTAGGCTTTTGGGGTAGCAGTTCATTCCTGTAATGAATTGCTCTGTACTCTGCTTGGCCCGAAACCTGCTGCTAAGGTCTGGTTCTTTCCAGGTCTTCAACCTGCATAATCCCCATAAATCCCCACAGTCCACCACTCTCTCAGGCCAGCCTTTCACACAGACACCACACACACAAACCTTGGAGTTTCAAGCCACCCTTTTCACACCCCCACATGGTGAAATTGCAAACTGGAGAGTTCAGCTCTCCCTGGGTAGTAAATCATGGCTTAGAGAAAACAACACAAGGTCATCTGAACATTCCTCAGGTCTTTCTCATGCTGGCATGCTACATCTCCTCCCTTTCTGTATTCAGTATGATGGGGGAAGACAGCTATCACTTGGCACTCGATGATTCTGCTTGATGGGAAGTTCGATGTAGTCACTGCAAAACTTAGCAAAGATTACTACAATTTACACCACAACTTACTTCTAGTTTACAAGGCATGTCATCTATCATCTAATCACATGATAGCAGATCCTAAGGAATCTAAACAAACCATAAGGGCTTAATTAACTTACTTAAATTCATAGCTCTTGCAAGATGTTATCAAAGGCAGTGTAATCTACATAGATATTCGTTAATGAGGTGACTGCCACAGAGGCAGTAACTGACTACTGCTAATACGATACAGAATAACTAAGCAATACAGACCTTAGATGCAGAAAAGATCAAGGCTAAATAAACTAAAAGGATGTTACTAGGGGTTTACACTGTACCCACTGTTGTCATGATGCTGGTGTCACTGGTCATCTCTTCTCTCTTCCTGGCTAGGTACTGTAGGAAGAAGAATACATGCATACCCTCTTCCCCAAGTAATTAGCTCAACAGGTCCTTCCCACTGATGTGTCTCAGGATCTTTATACCAGACCTTTGGTTTAGATGCTGAAAAGGGTTTTGCTGAAAACTGTAGCTGTACTGCAGTAGCTGGAGAGGTATCGTCCTGCATATTCAAAAACTTTTAAACGTACGGGGCTTTTTGTACTCGATCATGCACTGAGGTTAGGGCATTCCCCCTTTTTTGTTTTTCCAGCATCGCTTTCATAGTGCGATGAGTGTGTTCCACAATAGCTTGGCCCATGGGAATATGAGGGATACCAGTAACATGCGTGACTCCCCAGTCCTGCAAAAAAATGCAGCATTGAAGCAGCAGTGTAGGCAGACCCATTGTCTGTTTTGATAGATTTTGGCACACCCATGACTATGGACGGACGAACTCATGGAGAACAAATGCACACAAAACAATATGATCTAAGCAGAATGTTCCACTTTATTTACATAACCCAGTCTCTTATATACCTTCAGAGCCCTGCAGCGCGTGAACACCTTCAAACCATTGGTTAAATGCTGTAAATCATGAGCCAAACATGTATCTCTAACACCCTTTCCGTTGGGTACATGCAGCTGTGCACGCGATATGAAATCATTGTCTTTCTCCACAAACTCCTCCTTATTATCTAAATAGTTTACATTCTTGCAGCCTGTTATCAGTGCCCAGTACTTTTCCTACAACCAGCAAGCAGACCTCTTGCTAAGACAGGTTGAGGCCTATTAGTATGGTTTGTTCATGGTGTCTATTATTAGTTAAGCACTCCACACGACTGCAAAAGCAGCGAGCCAGTGGCTTCGAGTGTCTTAAGCTTTTTCACCTGTTCTAGCAGATGCATGAATGTAACCAGAAAAAGTGTCAACTGTAACATGTAAGTATTTAAGGGTCCCAAAAGAGGGCACATGTGTAACATCAGTTTACCACAGTTTGTTGCTTGAAAGACCTCAGGGATTAACTCCTCCTGCCGTGGGTAATGAGGCAAATATCTGACAATCAGGGCATGCACAAATGATATCCCATGCCTGCGTTCTTGTTAAACAAAAAGATTTCTGTAAAGACAAGGCGTTTTGATGATAAAAGGAATGAGACAGACGCGCCTGTTCAAAAAGATTCGGTACCACAGCTGGCATGGTTAACTTATCTGCCACTGAATTACCTTCTATGATTGGTCCTGGTAAGTTGGTATGAGAATGAATATGACAAACAAAATAAGCATGGTGACGAAAATGTACCAAATGAGACAAGCACATAAAGCATTCAAACAGCAGCTTGTTAGAGGATTCTCTGATGAAGGAATCTCCAATCTGGGCTATGATACCTACGACATATTGAGAGTCACAAACAATATTTAAAGCTTGGTCACTGAATAACTCAAATGCTTTTATAGCCGCAGAAAGCTCAACAATCTGTGTTGATGCAGAAACAGTAATCACTTCTGACTGCCAGGGAGAATGATTATCAGGCTTCCATACCACAGCACCCTTTCCCATCTTGCCCGAACCATCAATAAAAGCAGTGATGGCATTAGTGATAGGAGTCCTGGAACGGAGATCTTGTGGCTGAAAGGGTAATTCGGATAACCTGTGTCTTGGTAGTTGAAAGACAGTTTCTCCTAAAAAGTCAGCAAAGGCAGTCTGTAAAGATAAAGATTGCAAAAGTAAACAATGAAAAACATCTTTCTTGAAAGGCAGATAGATTACAGCTGGATCCAAGCCAACCAGAACCTGGCATTGATGGCAGGCTTTGTGTACCAGAGAAGTTAGCATATCCACAATTGTAGTTAATGTTTTAGGAAACACATGTGACAAAAAAAACACTCTAAAATTATGACTTGTTGGTCCTCTGTAACCCATTGTCCTATTAGAGCATAAGGTTGAAAAGAACTATAAAGCAATAAAAAACCAAATAAACAAATAAAGCAATCGGGACATTCAGACGTCTACAGCCAACAAAAGCCGTGTGAATTTTTCAGATGACCAGTTGCAGAGTTTGCTGGCTTGTTTCAGTGAATTGATGTGGAGATAATAAATCAGGGTCACCCTTCAGCAGATCAAAAGAGGGGATAATTCTTCTGTAGTAATACCAAGCATTGGTCGAATCCAGTAAATGGTCCCTAGCAATTTTTCTAAATCATTGTGTGTTTTGACATTAGTGTGCAATTTTATAGAAGAGGGAAATACTGTAGTTTCAAAAACTTTCCCCCCATAAATACTTCCATGGAGGTTCTCTTTGTACCTTTTCTGGTGCTATCTGTAAACCATAAATTTGCAGGGACTGTTGTACCACCATAAAAATTTGCTCAGCCATCACTGAATTAGCTGCTGCTATTATCGTCCATATAGTTGATATATGTGAGCATTCGGAAACTGCTGTCTCGCTGGCTGTAATGCAGAATCAATGACTAACTGGCAGATTGTAGGGCTATTCATCATCCCTCAAGGCAATACAACCCATTGATATCATTGCATAGGAGCGCTGTAATTAATACTGGAAACAGAAAAAGCACTGTCTTTCTCATGTACAGGATGGTAAAAAAACAATTCTTCAGATCCAGAACAACCATGTCCCAGGAGTCAGGGATAAGTGTTGGATTAGGAATCCCGGGCTGCAACGCTCCCATAGGTTGAAGGACAGCATTTACTGCTACTAAATCTTGCAATAATCTCCTGTCTTTTGGGGGATTACAAATATAGGTGTGTTCCAGGGACTGTTAGATGGAACAATATATCCTGCTTCTAATTGCTCTTGTACTAATTTCTGTGCCCATTCTAGCCGCTCTGATTTCAAAGGCCACTGGTCCACCCAAACTGAAGTGTCTGTTTTCCAGGCTAATTTGTTGCACAGTGGCCTCTGAGAAAAATCCTGCTTTGAATCCACTTGTGTGATTAGCTGTAAATTCCACTGTTTATGTCTCTCCCCCATAGAATACATGGAAGGGACAGAACGTAGAGGTGGAGAGTTCCCTGTTGTCCATCTGGCCCTATAACAGATAACACTGCCTTGCTCTGCTGCGGAACCTGCATGCCACCAACTCCTGTAACTGCTGCTTGTGGAATTTCAAGCTCCCAATCAGGAGGCCAATCTTTAGCATTAACGATGGAAACATCTGCTCCAGTATCCACTAGACCAGTAAAGTACCTGTCTTCTATTTGCAATTTTAACAACGGCTGGCTGTCTGAGATTAAAGTCAATGAATAGATCTGCAGTGTATTAGTACTTCCAAAACCTCCCGTTCTCTCTGTCTGATGATCTCTGTGCTGCTTCACATAAGGCAATAACAATAGTTGTGCTATTTTTTTCCCTTGTGGTATGTAACACGGGGAACGTGGAGTCCACAGCATTATTTTAAATTCACCTTTGTAGTCAGAATCAAGAATTCCAGGAATAACCAAAAGACAACTTTTGCTGGCAGATGAGCCACCTAAAATAAGGTCACACGTACTGTCGGGCAGAGGCCCATAAACATCCATGCCTGCTACAACAGCATCATCCAGTATGTTTATTCCTGTGGTGAGGGCCAAATCCAGCCCGGTGCTTCCTGAGGTGGCAGGTTGGAGGCTGCATATGCCCTGTTTGTCCGAGGGCTGTGAGACATAAAGTTTCATACTCTGTTGTGATTCTCGACAGGTGGGACCCTGTTTTGTTTCGGGGCACTGGGCTGCGCTCCCCCTTTGCAGTTTCCCAAAAGGGGTTTGCCATCATTAGTAAATTTGGATCGGCACTGATTTGCCCAATGAAATCCTTTGCCACATTTTGGACATGGGTGGGAGGGGGGGGAGAATATTGTCCTTTTTATTGCCCAAGGGGCATTCTCTTTTAATATGTCCTTCTTGATTACACTAATAACAGCGAATAGCAGAGCAGGCTACAACCATCTGTTCAGCTAATGCAGTTGCTAGCAAGGAAGCATATACCGGAAGGTATATGCAAGCATATACAAGGAAGCATACTTGCTGACAAGCCGTAATGAGTTCAGCAACTGATTTAGTCCAATTTCCTAAAGGCACCAGAGCTCTTTGACAATCTGTATTTGCATTGTCAATTGCTAAATGAAAAAGCAAAACCTATGCTGCTGTTTCATTATCTATCTGCCGAGAAATTACAGTCTGCAATCAATCGATGAATGACATGTAAGGTTCCTGTGGTCCCTGTTTAACAGCTGCAAAAGATGGCTCTCTGTTTTTGGCGTCTGGAACTTTTCTAAGGGCTTTCATGGTCAGATCAGTATCTTGAGTGAAAGTGAGCTGTGGCAGCATGACCTGTGTCCTTGCAGTAGAGTATTGCCCCTCACCCAGTAACTCATCGTGACCTATAGCCGTCCTGCTCGTGACATTGTCCCTAACTTCAGCATTGACCAGTTCACAATATTCAGCAGACCAGACTGTGCGGCAGACAAAATTAAACATAAAAAACCTTTCCAGTCAGATGGGGTCATAACATAAGAATCTCGATAGCCACAATCAACCCCAGCGTATATGATGACTGCAGTTCATAGTCTTTTGTGGATTTATGAACCTCTTTCACAACGTCATAAGGAAGCCGTTCAAACTGTGGCAGGCAGTGTGGCCTATAAAGCACTGGCAACATCCCTGCATTTTAAAGCAGCCAATTTACAGTCCTCCAAAATAAAGGAATCCACAATAGCCTTGGGCGGTGTGTGGCCCTGTGGATAACAGAGACTGAGATTGATTACATCATGCCTGTAAAATTTCCTCTGCTGTTGGGGAAGAAGCCACCACAATTTCTGCCTTCTTTAGAGGATATAGAGCTCTCTTTTTCAGGGGTTGCAGGACCCAGATCAAAGGACTCATTAAGCTCATCAGTCACTGTCAATGGGTTGTTAAGTATTTTATTACCCTCAGAGGATTCATCCCCATATGGTAGCTGATCAGCGGCCTCAGAAATAGTGTCTGTTTGTTCCACAGCTCTTAAAGCTGTATTCACAGCTTTCCAAGCAACTACAACTTTGGTTGGGATATTCGAAGCTAAGTCAGTCTTTGTTCAAAGCTCCTCATGCAGTCTCATAAGAACCATGTTTAGGAAACCAGGGACAAGAGTCTCTAACCCATAGGAGTAATTTGACCACATCAGCCGTTTTAACAGCAGACTCCTGCTCTTTTAAAATGCGATGCAAAATTTCTGTATATAACTTATGTTCCTTTGACACCGATTGACCCATAGTTCTGCAGTCGCTCACCTCTGTCATGACAATGGGTGATGATCCCGAAACAGGATGATGCGTGCAAATGACCAACCCATTTTGGCTGCAGCTTCTTTCATGGAGCACTGTGTGCAATGATTTAGCCTCATTTGAGCGCCATTTATAACAGAATGGAAATCGTGGACTCCTGGCTTGATGGACAAAAATTGCTTTATTGCCCATGATCCA
Organism: Myiozetetes cayanensis; assembly: GCF_022539395.1. Taxonomy (NCBI): domain Eukaryota; kingdom Metazoa; phylum Chordata; class Aves; order Passeriformes; family Tyrannidae; genus Myiozetetes; species Myiozetetes cayanensis. The sequence continues at coordinate 25,478 of NW_026087517.1, read as the reverse complement.
GCATTTTTCTCTCATTCACTTTCAGCTGGGAGTGGTTAAGCAAATTAAGACAGAACACAGCTGCAAGTCACACATCCACCACTCTCTCAGGCTGGCCTATCACACAGACACCACACACACAAACCTTGGAGTTTCAAGCCACCCTTTTCACACCCCCACATGGTGAAATTGCAAACTGGAGAGTTCAACTCTCCCTGGGCAGTAAATCATGGCTTAGAGAAAACAACACAAGGTCATCTGAACATTCCTCAGGTCTTTCTCATGCTGGCAAGCTACACAAGACTTGGAGTACCTTTTTCTAACTATACTTGCATTTTTTGATAATTTTCATTTTTCTACTTTGCTTCTACTTTTGATACTCTTTCTCTTTCTTCTGTTTCCTTAATGCTTTGTTGTCTTATACCTCATTCTTTAAATGAGCCAGATAGAAACTGACTCTTGGCTCCTTTTTACTTGTTTTTGCTGGGTAATCTCATTCAGTCACATTCATTCAGGAATTATGTTAACAAATCTGGAAGTCACTTTTTAAAGTCATACTTTATTTTTCAAAAACTGTGTTTCTCTGCCACTACTCATTTGTAACCCAAACATACATGCTTTGTCCTGCACACTTGCAGTATTGTCTAAATTCGCCTGTTTTAACGAACTTCATGTCCTTTCTTTTAATAGTCTTTAAGTTCACTTGCATCTTAATTTATCAGCACTTTCTCACTTTTCCAAAGCCAATGCCATTTTCACATTTTCCACAAAAGTCCAACAGCTAGAATTTCATTGTTGCTTCTTGCTTGTTCCATATCATATGTTCTGCCCCCCCCTTTACTCTGCCCCATCTGAATTTGTCTACCACTACAGTATTTCTTATTCTGTCAAAGATCCTTTACAGTATTCTGTCTACTTGATCAAATTCATCTATTAACAGTATTTCAGATATTACTCTGAACCATCTGTTTCTGTCACAGAAATTTCGCAACTGCCCCATGTTAACAGAGAGGAGAGGTGAGGATGTATAGTATAAAATTACAAGTAATTATTTATTCATGCTCATGAGGTGTCCCATTCAAATTGGGATACATCAAATGTGATTTTACACATGACTTTCAAGTGTTCAGATACAACATGATTCAACCAATCATTACTTTAACACACACATATTACTGTTTTGCAAAGTATCTATAATTCTATGGCATCATCATCCATCTGATTTTTTTCTTGATTGAGATGTGCCTGGAGTGGGTCTTACTACAGTTACTTGTCTATGATACCAGATAATTGTGAGGGTTTCACAGAGGTGTTAGAGGGGCTAGGATGCTGGCTTTATCTCGATAGTCCAGGCATATCCTTTATTCTTCAGCATGGGCTCTGTCCTTCTTGCAATGAGCTGGGGTCCTTTAGTCATGCTTACTTAACCATAACAATACAGTATACAATGTTAACTATATATCTTAAGAATCGTAGAATGGTTTGGGTTGTAAAGGACCTAAAGATCATTTAGTTCCAACCCCCCTGCCATGGGCAGGGACACCTTTCACTAGACCAGATTGCTCAGAGCCCCATCCAACCTGGCCTTGAACACTTCCAAGGATGGGAAATTCACAACTTCTCTGGGCAACCTGTTCCAGTGCCTCACCATCCTAACAGTAAAGAATTTCTTCCTATTGTCTAATCTAAACCTGCCCTTTGTCACTTTAAAGCCGTTCCCCCTTGTTCTATCACTACATACCCTTGTATAGCATCCTTCTCCCGCCTTCTTGTAGATCTCCTTTAGGTACTGAAGGGTCACAATAAACTCACCCTGGAGCCTTCTCTTCTTTAGGCCAAATAACCCCAACTCTCCCAGCCTTTCCTAATAGGAGAGGTGTTCCATCCCTCTAATCATCTTCATGGCCCTTCTCTGGACTCACTCCAGCAGGTTGATGTCTTTCCTGTGCTGAGGGCCCCAGAGCTGAACGCAGCACTCCAGGTAGGGTCTCAAGAGGAGAGCAGAGGGGCAGAATCACCTCCCTTGACTTGCTGGCCACCCTGTTTTTGATGCAGCCCAGGATACAATTGGCTTTCTGGGCTGCAAGCACACATTGCCAGCTCATGTCCAGCCTCTCATCCACTGGTATCCTCCAAGTCCTTCTCAGCAGAGCTGCTCTCAATCCATTTGTCCCCCAGCCTGTATTGATACTGGGAGTTGCCTGGTGCAGCTGGGCAGCCCAGGTGCAGCACCTTGCACTTGGCCTTGTTAAGTCTCATGAGGTTCCCATGGGCCCACTTCTCAAGCTTGTCCAGGTCCCTCTGGGTGGAATCCTGTCCTTCAAGAGTGTCAACCACACCACTCAGGTGGGTGTTGTCTGCAAACTTACTGAGGGTGCGCTCGATCCCTTTGTCTATGCCATTGATGAAGACATTGAATAGCACTGGACCCAATACGGATCCCTGAGGAACACCACTTTTCACTGATGTCCATCAGGACTCTGAGCCATTGACCACTACCCTCTGGATGTGACCATCCAACCAATTCCTTATCTGCCGAACAGTCCGCCTATCAAATCCTTGTCTCTCCAATTTAGAGAGGATGTTGTGGGGGACCATCTCAAAGGCCTTTACAGAAGTCCAGATAAATGACATCTGTAGCCCTTCCCTTGTCCACTGATGTAGTCACTCCATCACAGAAGGCCACTAGGACTTGCCCTTAGTGAAGCCATGCTGGCTCTCTCTCAAAACACTTCCTTGTCCTCCATGTGCCTTAGAATAGCTTCTAGGAAGATCTGTTCCAGGATTTTCCCAGGCACAGAGGTGAGGCTGACAGGTCATAGAATCATAGAACCATAGAATTAACTGGGTTGGAAGAGACCTCTGAGATCATCAAGTCCAACCCTTGATCCAACCCCACTGTGATTACTAGATCATGGCACTCAGTGCCACATCCAGCCTCATCTTAAAAACCTCCAGGGATGGTGAATCCACCACCTCTCTGGGCAGGCCATTCCAGTGCCTGATCACTCTCTCTGTAAAGAACTTCTTTCTAATATCCAACCTAAACCTCCCCTGGCAGAGCTTAAGCCTGTGCCCTCTTGTCCTACTGCTGATTGCCTGGGAGAAGAGATTGACCCCCACCTGGCTACAACCTCCTCTCAGGTAGTTGTAGAGAGTGATGAGGTCTCCCCTGAGCCTCCTCTTCTCCAGACTAAACAATCCCAGCTCCCTCAGCCTCTCCTCATAGGACTTGTGTTCAAGTCCCTTCGCCAGCCTAGTTGCTCTTCTCTGGACCAGCTCCAGCACCTCAATGTCTTTCCTGAACTGAGGGACCCAGAACTGAACATAACAATCAAGGTGTGACCTTGAGTCAGTAGTTCCCAGGGTCCTCCTGGTCCCAGTAATTCCTTGGTCAGTAGTTCCCAGGGTCCTTCTGGGCTGAAGAAAGTTCATACAGATTAATACTATAAAGACTGGTACAAGAGTCAGGGAATTAACTTTTCCAATTACTGTCTTACATTCTCTTTCAGGGTTTTTCTTCTCCTTTGCCATGCGTGGGTCATTTTATGTTACCTTTAGGAAAATATTTTTCTTACAGTTGCTCAGTATCTGCTTCTGTTACATTTGTGAGGACATTTTTTAAACATAATATTTTTATATCTTTTTTGTTCTATTTTAATCAATAGAGGTTTTTTTATTTTTTTCATTTATTTAGTTACTATTTTGGACACACTTAATAAGTTGCATATAACTACTTTTTTCCAGATCAACATGATAAAAAAGAAAAGATTCATAGAAACTTTACAGCTACATCAACATCCTAAACTTGCAGACACAATCTGAGTTATTAAACCCTTGCTGCTTCCTGACAAGAAACAAATGGGTTAGTTTAGAGGAGATGATATTAAACTTGCTTTCATTATTTCTTTCTTTATTAAAAACCTCTGCACTCTACTTTTGTGTGTGGTTTGGTTTTTAGACTGAATCTGGCTATGCATCAGAGTCAAGTTTGCGACGCCATGGCTCCATGGTGTCTCTTGTTTCTGGAGCAAGTGGATACTCTGCAACATCCACCTCTTCATTCAAGGTTAGTGAATAACATTTTCTTAGTATTGGTGTGTAAATAACACACACAACTGGAAAGTAAATAAGCTATGGAAAGACTTATTCACACAATTATAGGAAAAAAACCCAACAAATCTTTGGTTTGTTATGTGTTAGTAATTCAGCATGTGATGATGAACATATTATACAGGAAACTTTTTCATGCCTCTATACCATTGTCTATTTGAAAATATGCTGTCATTTTTAAATCAAACCCATGAGAGGATTTATTAGCCTTTCTTAGCATACTTCTGAGAATATAAGGACTTCTAAATGAAAGGAAATGCTGATTCTGTGACTTAACAAATTTGCTTAATAGTGATTGACAAATAGCTTTGTTTCATGTGTATGAATATTTAACATTTGAAATTGGATGGGCTGTACTTCTGTGAGAGTAGAAGAAGAGCAGCACAAGAAAGGGGGGAGGAAAGATTAGAACAAAGATCTTAAACTAGAACTTACTATTTTCAGTCAAAGAGGTGTAAACCTGGTAGTATGCAAGATTGGTTTTAATAAGCTTTTATTGAATGCTCTAAAGTAGCAGATGCAGTCAAGAGGAAAAATTGAGACCAGTGGACAAAATGAGTAAGAAACACTTTTATACAGTTTCTTATGTTGTTCTAACATTAACAGTATTTTATAGCTGCTGCTGTCTTAAAGAATTTGTTCTTCATAATTGCAGAAATCCTTTTTTTTTTGGCATTGAACTATTGCTTAGTCTGTAGAAGCATTTGAACCTTTTTCGCTTGTATTTTCACAAGGGCCATAGCTTACGTGAGAAGCTTGCAGAAATGGAAACCTTTAGAGACATCTTGTGTAGACAAGTTGATACTTTACAGAAATACTTCGATGCCTGTGCAGATGCAGTTTCCAAAGATGAACTCCAGCGGGATAAAGGTAAAACTGGAATTGAAAACTCTTATCTCCATAGAATTTATCTTTTTACACAGTAATAGCCTTTGAAATAGTTACTATAGCATTTGATACCATATAAATGAAATAGGTATATTAAATTTATTCTTTACTAATGGGATCATAGATATTTCTGCATAAACAGTGTTACTATTTTCACCTCAGAAGTTGGATTCCCATAAAAATCTGCTTAACTTAAATATTAACCCCTAGCTGTCAACTGTATAAATGTTCTTTTAAACATTTGATGTTATAGAACAATAATTGTTTACCCCATAAGATGAATTCAAGTTAGTTTACTGCTGTGTCTCTGTCATGGTTTAACCCCAGCTGGCAACCAAGTACCATGCATCTGCTTGCTCGCTTTGCCTTCCCTACCAATGGTATGGGGAGGATAATCAGGACAGAAAAGAAAATAGAACTCCTGGGTTGAGATAAGAACAGTTTATTTGAAACAAAGTAAAAGATAATTGTAATAAGAAGGAGAGGGAGATAAAACCCAAGAAAGACAAGTGATGCACAATACAATTGCTCACCAAGCTGCATTCAACCCCCTCTTCTAGGTAACTCCCCCCAGTTTATATACTGAGCATAACATTCTGTGATATGGAATATTCCTTTGGCCAGTTCAGGTCAACTGTCACAGCTATGCTCCCTCCCAGCTTTTTGTGCACCTCCTCACTGGCTGAGCATGACACCAAAAAGTCCTTGACTTAGAGTAAGCACTATTTAGCAACGACCAAAACATCAGTGTGTTATCAGTGTTATTCTCATACTGAATCCAAAACACAGCACTGTACCAACTACTGAGAAGAAAATGAGCTCTATCCCAGATGAAACCATGACAGTCTCTTATCTTTATTTTGAAAAACAATAGCACATTAGCTTTGATAGGAACAATAAATTATTTTAAAAAGGCAAAAGTTCTGCCATAATGAATGCTCCTGACATGTATTGGCTGTAGCTAGAGCACTGAGTGCACACTTGGAGTCCTAGTAGACTCAGGTGTGGATGTCTGCATATCTCTGAATTGTTCTTCCCAGAGCACAGCTTGTTGGTGTATTCATGCACTCTCCCAAGGCATTTATAATCATTCCCACATTTGTTCTGGCAGCCTGAAACTTTTGATAGTGAGGAAACAATAGATAATTACCATTCCACTTCTTTGAGAACTTTCTAGTGTAAGAGTAGATAGTTGCCCAATTGTGGCTCCCTGCTTATCCAGTTGTAACACCAAGATAATGTTCTTCTTACCATCAAATCAAGTGCTAAATTTTGATACTGAGCAAATGCTAGTCTCCTGATAGTTTCTGACAGTAATGTTGATAGTGGTCAGAAAAAAAGAGGGGAGGGTGTGTGTTACGATTGTTATAGGGGAAAAAAATCTTAAATGCTGCTTAGCCATGAAGATGCTCTTAAATCTTTCTTGCACACTAAAGAATTGGGAAAGCTTTCTCACTCCCATAACACACACTTTCTCACATTTAGTGGTAGAAGATGATGAAGATGATTTCCCTGTGATGTGTTCCGATGGGGATTTTTTACATAACAGTAACAGCAGTAAGGAAAAATGTAAGTGTGTCAACTTTTTCACTGACAATTCCTATGAATGGTATGATAAGCCTGATACAAGATGGGTATTTATGTTCTTTTCTAAGAATAAAATTACAAGAATAGTTATTTGAATGTATGTGACAGGAAGTTTTTATTCGTGTTAAAATAGTCATGAAAACCAGCTAAAGAATTATAATCTGAGTTATTCTTAATTCACACAAATATTAATGCAAGACTGTTAAGATGGAATTTCCTATTCTGTGTCCAAAGCCATTTCCACTACAAAATTCTGTTGAAACAGCTGCATCATTTGTATATTGGGAACTGAGATTTGTAACAGGCAATTGCAGTTTTTCTTGCAAGTATTACCTGCTTTAGGAGTGTAGTGAAGCACAATGCTTTTCCAGTTAGGTGTGCCCCATTATGATTTTTCTAAGTTCTATGGCTATGTAATGATTAAGTCAACACTGTTACTGAATCTCATTCATCATACTTTTGGCACTTTTTAAAACTTTTTTTCAATGCTATGCTGAACAGAATTCTGATTTTTATTCTTATCTTAAGCGATCTGGTTATAGTCATTGTACTTACCGCATTCATTTAGTAAATGTGAACTCCTCACACAAGTCTTACTTTTTTAGAAATCTGATACTTCTGGCCTGCCAGAAGTTGTGTATGCATTTAAAAAATCTATTTATATTTTTCTTATACTTTGTCTTGTTTCCTGACTGAAATTATTTCCGTATTTGCATTTTATAATTGTTGACAATTCAGTATTAGACTTTGGTTCACAAAACTTTGAAGTAGTACAGTTTCAAATCTGATGTAATGTCCAAAAGAAGTACTTACCAAAAGCATTTTTAAAATTGTAGACACTTTCTTCAAGAATATGAAAAATATATGTGCAAAATAAGCCTCTTCTGTCTTCTGTTTTCTTTTATCTGGCTCTAGTTCCCTATGTATTGCATGTTTCCTTGATGTATTTAAGTGCTCTTTCTAGATTATTGCCAAAACACTTATGAGGAAAGGAATTGGAAGGAGTTTCAGTATACTTCCATAAAATTATTCATATGAGTAGATTTTTTTTTCAATGATAAAAAGTGCATGGTCTGCCAAGGATTAATTGTAGTGCTGATTTCAGAGGTTAAGTAGTGTATAACTGAAGTTTTGAATAAATCAGCAAAGATAAACAAGCCTGAAACACTCACCTGTAAGTCCACAGTTCCACTAACCCCATTTTGCATATAAAAGTATATGTAAAAGTATACATTTCTGAGGACTGTTAAGTCAGAACAAACTTCAGAAAACTGAAAAAACCCACCTTCTTTAAAAAATGTTAAGTGAGAATTTAATTTCACTGCATGATGCATTTTGAAAAAGATGTCTGTCAAAATTTTTGTAGAATGATATAGGAGTTTTAGCTTAATTTATCTTTAGAACATTTCTTCATATCTAAGTTCTGATATATCTACTATATATACACACATTCGTTTTGTGGAATGTCATTAGGAAAATCTGTATTTTTAGTACATCTGATCATTTTAGAACATTTAAATGCAAAGTGACTTCATTTATATTTCACGTGTTGAACAGGAATTTGAAGTGATACATTTCTCTTGTAAAAAGAAATTGCTATGTATTATGGGTACATGTATATAAACTCACTTACTAGAACTCACTACAGAAAATAATTTCTGCAACCCTTTGCTTTCTGCAAAACATCTAATTCCATTTTTTATGAATCCTGGTTCCATTAAATTTACTTTCCATCAGTTATTTCTATTAAAAGCCTTATCTTAATTTTAGTTTTTCTGTGTCTCTGATTTCTGAGGGCTAAATCCAGTAAAGATTTAGTAGCTGAGTGGTGTAAAGCTTGATTAGAAATGAAAAATTAGGCTAAAGTGGAGTCATAAGTGATGCAGTGGGAGAAGTAGGTGTCTCAAGTTGAAACACCCATGACTGTGTATTGAGCAGAAAACTACTCTGACTAACTGATAAGGAAAAATTTATCTTAAACTTCACCCTTTTCTTACGCTTTGCCTCAGAGCATCTGTTAAGATTCTTCAGTTTCTGAAGTTTCAGGTTCCCTTCTCGAAGTCTCCAAAAGGACAGGAACAATCTTTTTAACTGTAGCTGAAAAGTGGTTGGCTGTCTTCTAAACATGGAGCTATTGTGCATTCACTGCTCCAGGAAGTGGGAAGCACAGATTCAACCTCTTATTTAGCCTACTATGATAAGGAGGAGTGTTTGAGCCTACTGTTCAAACCACTAGTGCACCAATATAGTACTCAAATCACTACATTTAAGAGTGATTTAAGGGGCCATATTCACATTGTCTTTAGAAATTCATTCCCTTCTGCACCTTCCCTGGGTAGGAGGAGAAAGTTAGCATGACTGTAGAGATTTGTGTACTGCTCTGAAGATGATATTTTAGATAGGCTTTCTCTTTTCTGTATTCTCTAGGATCTTTGAGTGAAAGTTAAAGAGCACTATGAAGGTATTAAAATTTATTGCTCACTTTCCAATTAGAAAATCTGGTAACTGAAACAATGGTCTTTTGTATAAAGCACCAAGGGAGAACATGGTTGATGCATATTTACTCATTGGGATCTTTGAATATAAGAATGTAGAATACTGATCAGGAAGCATTACCATTCATCTGCTCAGGAAAATGAGTGCATTTGGGTTTAAATTATGTAAGAATAAGAGCAGCAGGTGGCACTTACTTAAGGGAACCTCTTTGAAGACAGAAGGTGGTTTTGTACTGAAACTAAAAAGATGGAAATGGTACAGAGGCTGAAAGAAAAATTTGATATAAAACACAGTGGGATTTGTGGTGGATTTTAATGCTTTGGATGGAGAAAGAATATTTACCAATATATTGCTGAAATAATGAGGTTGTTTTTAGAGGAAAACTAATTATATTTATACTACTGCTATCCACAGAATATTGAAAACAGTAGGTATCAATAAATGGGTTGTGTACTAAATAATTTCTCTTTCATTTAGAATTAGTTTAGTGACATAAGATGTTAAGGTGGTATAAAATGGAAAAGATAAAGAAATTTTGTTTTTCTTCTTACCGTCTTTTAAAATTAATCTTCCATTTCAGTGGAAAACAGATTTGATCGAACAGGTGATTTTTGGGACATCTGTGAAAGTATTACAAAAAATATCTTAGGAACAAGAAGGCAAAACTGATCTATACTAACAGACATAGAGGTGTGTAGGAGAGAAGGGCTGAAGAGCTATTGAAGAAGGCTAAAGCATGTTATAAGAAAGGCAAGAGAAAACAATTCATGAATAAAGCAAAATTCTTAAGAAACAGGATAATTAAAAAGAAACCACTTGGAAGATATTGAAGAAAAATCATACTGCTGCTTTTTTCAGTTGGCTACATAAAGTTTAATCACCAGGCAAGAAGAGCAGTTGCAATGATAAGAACACTTTTCTATTAGCCTTTAGCTTGAACCTACAGATCTCCTGATTCAAGATTTCATTTTGAAACTTGATGACACTGACTTTGAAACTGCAAACTCTGTATGTATCACTGCTACTTTGAGACTAGTCATTAAAGAATATATGATGACTGAAACTGTATGGAAGTATTGAGTTGTAACTGAGACCTAAAGACATCCAGGAACAAAAAATGGCGCTTTTTTCCAGGAAATGAGGCTACATTGCTGCATCTCCCTTGCAATCCACTATAGATTTCTGAAATTATTTTATACTGTTGCAGTCAGTGGTAATTTCTTCAGTGTGTCTAGCATGTTGCATACTTAAAAGAAAAATCACATGTATAAGCAGCATAGTTGTGCTGGTAAACCTGCACATGAACATGGTCTACACCAACAGGACATATTAGCAGTATAAACTACATTTTTCCCTCTGCAGCTGTTAGGGGGAGGGAGAGCTCATTATTGCTTCTGAAACAGATTGATCTTTCTTTCACTTTCATTGCCTTTACCCTTTTAGGGATTATTCCTGATTAACATGAAACAGAAAGATAAGCTGTGTTCTACCATAGTATGTATGTTTAGTGAGGTATTTGAAGTAGTGTGTGGTGTGTAAACATCTGTTTGAAAAAATTTGATTCCTTCTGAAAGAAGGGCATATAAAACCTCTGGAGACTTAAACCATTGCTTAAGACCATTTGATGCTTGCTTTCTGTTCCTTAAGTGCAGATATTGTGCTCTACTATTAGAGAACAGCGATTGCATTTCTCTTATCTACAAGAACTGAGCTGCTTGAAAGCTCTGCTTTTTACTGTTGCAGACAGATATTGAATAAATTTGCACAAATATTTATTTTTACCCTTTAAACCATATCAGTGGCACATTGACAAACTGATAGACCGGGAAAAGAAAGCAATATCCAAGTGGGTGATAAATCATCAGGTTTCCCCATGGCATAGCAGGAGTTACTTTAACTTGCTTGGCTCAGTTTCAACATGAGTGTTAGTTCTGCTTTCTAATATTTTCTGAAATTAATGTATAGTGTTTGCTTTGGTATTCTGTCAACCTACATATGAGTTTGACATAGAGTATGTACTTTTTTGTCACAAGTTTTAAGTGACTTGTTTAAACAGCCTTAGTAACAGATAGCCTGGTTGACATGAAATAGTTGTTGGAACTACAAAACGCCACAGTACTTGGATAATTCAACACATTTAATACTTTTATATCATACCTTTTTATGTTGTGGTTTTTAAATCTATAGTTACCTGCTTAAAGCAGCCTTGAAATGTTACCTTTGGTGTTTGATTGCATTTTGGAATTGTTTCTTTCTTAGTGCTGTATCAGATATATTTTAAGGTTGCTCTGTGTTAATTAGACCCCGCTTCAAGCTGTAAAACTGCTACTGTTACAAAGTATTCCCACTCCCTCCACCCACATGACTTGCAGAGTAATACAGCATTACAAGCAGACTTTAAATACAGTATAGCAAGATGAAATTGAAGGGATGTGAATAGCTGAAAATTATGAACACTTTTTATTTTTAAATTAAATTTCTAGCCAGTCTATTTTCTTTAAACAGTGGTAATATGAAGCATATATGTAAAATGTTTGTTCGAGTTAAAGACAGCTATCAGTGAATAATTCGTGTTTGGTTCTAGTGTTTCCACATGTGACACCCAAAGGAATTAATGGCATAGACTTTAAAGGAGAAGCTATCACTTTCAAGGCAACTACTGCTGGAATCCTTGCTACACTCTCTCATTGTATTGAACTCATGGTGAAACGTGAAGAAAGCTGGCAAAAAAGACTAGATAAGGTAAGATCATTTTCCTTTGACTTTTGTTGAAAAATTTGTTTCTTTAGTTTGAAATTGAAATTTCAAATTAGCTGGTTTAAGGTTTTTTATTCCATGTATTACTTTTATTTTTATGTATAGCATTAATTGTAGATGCTTTCATTATTTATTACTCCTTTAAAATGTTTAAACTTCATTCCGACAGTTGGTGATACAGTAACATTATTCATATTCTTTCTTTTCCCAGCCCTTGTTCAGATAGTATTCCTATATTTTTAATACTGTAAAGAACCCGACAGTACTCTACGGTAATAAGTGTATTGCTTGCAGGCCTCTAAGAAAGACCTAATTATCTATGCTTGCAAAATGATGTGCAAATCTCTGAAATGTTTTGTGATAAGAAATGATGACAGAACTGAGAAGAACAACCAGTATTAACTTTAAAGATCTAAAATACAGTTATTTCACTTACCTTTAGGAGACTTAAGCGATTCATTTAATTCATGTTTTATACCAATTGCTTAATTTTTGAGGTGGGGTGGGGGTGGTATTATATGTTATGGCAGTGATAGTTCATAGTGAGACTACTCAACCACTATAGCAACTTGAAAGGAGCAGTGTCCTCTCTCTTCAGATGAGATGTGTTAGAAGCATGGCTAGGTTGTACTTCAGGCTTTCATTTCTAGAATCCTGCCATCACTGGCTGGTGTCCTGTACAGTTCTGCAGTCATTGTTGTCGCATTTTTAATTTAACATGTTTCCATATAGTGTATATCATCTCATTTCAAATTTTGCTCAATATGTGTTAGTGGTACACAGTTCAAAGAGTGAAGTCATTCAGACAAAACACATCCATGTTTGAATCCTTGCTGTAAGAGGGTGAGTTCAAAAGGATGCCAAGATTGAAAACCAAGACACTGCTGTGAACTCAACAATAAACCCAGTATTTATTACAAAAGTGGCCAAATAAACGGGAACCCGAGAGAAAGAGAACAATAAGAGAATGCAACACCCTACTCACGCAGGTGTCACTAAGGAAGTTATCTTACCCACTTCAAATATCATAGAAACCTCTACAGCAGCTGCGTCCTTCGGAGGGGTGATGGCTCACACGTGCAGGCGTCCCCGCTATAGACAAGTGGTCCTTCGTGTGAAGCAAAAATCCCTTGGAAAATCCCCGCGGACTGCTTTTATACCATTAACTGATTGCGTCTGTCCAGGCAGGTGTGGCCAGTACCGCCCAGACAGAGGTTCTCAGTCCGCCCCCTTGGTTATATAAGTGTACCCTTTCAGCGCATGCGTGAATCCCCTAATGCATGCGCTATTTAACTCAAGGGGTCTTATCTATTTGGGTCTGGGGGTTTTACTTCATCCTCTCCTCTTCAGTTTCTCCTTCAAATGTCCTCTATAGACAACCAGCCAATTACAGAACACCGATTACAACAGTTTATACAAGAAACTGTCTCTCCAAGGACGAAGCTCCCGTTTATCAGTGAACTTGGCAGGCAAAGAACAAAACTTTTGCAGGTGGCTGGGCCAAACACAGACCAAAAAATATCAACAATCCCTGATACATTCCACCGTGTGGTCTGTAATTGGGCCATGACACTGGTGGTCCACTCTAATGGACAGCAAAAGTCCAGACAATACTATTCTGGTAATCATGTCCATCCCCAGTGAGTAGATTCAAGTGGGTTCCAGTGGTCAGACATGGGGAGTCAACAGTACTTATGATAATCGTTTGCCAGTTGGCAGACTTAGTCCTCAAGGACAGATGAACAGATGTGTCCAATAGTATGGGCCCAAGCAATGTCGATGAATCTCAGGACTTTTTCTGTAAAATATAGTCTAGACTATTAGACAATATTATAACATGGATCCATCTTTTATAGTATGAAGTGGTTGACCGCCAGTCACAAATTTATGGGCCTATTCGGAGCCACCACAGGCAATGTAGGTCTGGAATTTGACTGAACCCCAGACAACATCCTGGTCTCACCAAATGCTTCCACAGAAAGTTTGCACTCTCTGTATAGATTTTGGGCCTCATCGGGGGCAAGCCGTCCTGCCACAGTTTGCCCCTGACTGCAGTCAAACCCCCTTCACCTCATGGAGTGATAGTACAGGTATCTCTTGCCTCCATGCTATAAAAGACTTCTTATCCATGCCGTACAATAGCAAGGCACAAGCTAAACAGAGCACTTTAAGTTATAATGTTACTGCTTTATCATGAGAATGATGCGAGCCAGGGCCCATAGGGAGGTTCACGAATAGCAGTCCTTCATTTGCAGTCATGCCAACCAAACACTTTCTTGCTTTTCAACATGTTTGTCTTGCTTTTTTTGGTTTTTTTTCTCCTCTTTCAAACCCCAGTGCCTCACATTTTGCTAGAGTACAATCACATATATTCTCTTGGCTTTGTAAATCAAAAGGTCTCTGCCATGTGACGCAGCAATTGGGGGGGCGAGGGGGGAGAGGGATATTCCAATCAAATCTTGCCACCTGTTGTAAGACTACTGAGACAAAACACATAGAAATATGAGCACTGCAAGACAATCAGTGTAACAAAACCATACCAATTTTCATCAAAAGACAGTAGAAAAATAGTAACAAAACATATGGTTGGTGCATACATCCAAGAAGCAGAGGTCTTCTTAGCCGTGGAATTACAAATCCCTAGATCCATTAGGGCTAGAAAACCTGCTAGGCAAAAAGAACAACCAATACATTTTTAGTATGCAAGATATGTGTTCTGCACCGAATGGGCTAATGCTGGAGTAATCACGTCGATGACTGTGGAGTCATCTATGCGTGTTCGCTTGGATACCTGAATGTGAAAAAAATAGTGGAGAAATGGGGGAAAAGAGGTTATAAGCCAATACTCCCTCCCCCTGCTGAGTCTACTCCCGTTGTCCCAGGTGTTGAGTTGGGACACTTCTCAATTCTATTTAACCCTAAATTGCAATCGTCACTGCTTGAGAATCATCAGCCACCATAATTTCAGCAGTAACAGGACTCTCATCCCCAGGGGCTTGATATCATGCCCAACCACCTGCAAACCATTTTTGGGCTATGGGCATTACAGGCAAACTGTAGATATGGTAAATGTCAACCCATCCCATCGGTGGCACTGTAATTGGATGCCCCTTGGTATTTTTCAACCCTGTTTATAGGGGGTTTGTTGTATCCCCCAGCACGGGATTTAGCAGGGTCAGGCCCAGGCTAGAAAGTTCTGGTCGTAACACCATATAGCGGAGGATATCTTTTTGTCCGTAGAAGACAATGTAACATCCGTCCGGACCCATTGATCCTGATTTGTCTCCAGTGACTGTCTTTGGGTGTTTATCAGTACATAGCCCCCTTTTATAGACTTGACTGTGCCACTGATAACCATAATAGAATCCCGTGCTACCCATGTCACTTTTTCCTGGTCACCTTTCATTTAAAATTAGTGGAGTTAGTGTAGGTGACATCATACGGTTGCTTAGCACGTGAACAGCTTCATCAAGGTTATCCACCCACTTCTTTATAAGACCCATCCCCTAGTCTATGAAGTTGCAGCTTCAGGAGCCCGTTCATGCATTCCACTAGTCCACCTCCTTGCAGAAGATATGGCAAATGCCAAGTCCACATCATTCCACACTCTTTAGCCCATTTCACAACAGCTTGATTTTTGAAATGTGTCACGTTATCAGATTGCATTTCTAGGGGTGTTCCATAGTAGAGTTCAATTGCGCTCATGCATCTTATGGCGGTGTAACTATTAGCGTACCGACTCATTATGGTTATTACAAGGCTAGAATAGGTATCTGCAGCTATATAAATATATTGTTGCCTGTGATGTTCAGGTAAAGGGTCGATAAAATCAATTTACCATATTTCCCCACCGCGCGACCCTCTCTTAAGATGCCCTAGTGGTATGTGAAAGCACTTTCTGCTTCCTCAGAAATTGGCAAACTGTACACTCGCTGAGAACTTGTTGCATTACTGCTTGGGGTATAAGAACCCCCCAGGCTTTCACCCAAGCAAGCGTTGCATCACGTCCTGCATGCCTGGACTTATCATGTGCCCATAAGGCTAGAGCGCGATCCTCGGGACTGGCTATGGCTACTGTCTGCACTCTGGCTGGGTGGTCAACATGAGCGTTCTACTTTGCCATTTCAGTCTCCTGTTTTGTGTGCACGTCTACATGGAAAACACGAACGTCATGATCCTTCAGAGCATTCCAGATTTGTTCCCAAAACTCTTTACCCCACACATCCTTTGTTCCTATTTTCCACGTGTCCTGCTACCATTTTCCTAGCCAATTTACCAGCCCTTGGGCCATGGCCCAAGAGACAGTATAGATGGAACAAATTTGATTGCACAGTGTAGCATCTATTGTTAGTTCAGTTAATTGACTGCTTCCTTGAGTTCCTTCTAAAACTAATCTCCTTTGAGTAGTAGGAATAAAGGCCACAGTGCACCACTTTCCAGTCCCTGTACCACTGCCATCCGTGAACCATGCATCTTGCCATTGTTCTGGTGTCAATTGTTCATAGGGCAGACCCCAACGTCCCACTTGGTAATTTATCATATCAGTTCCGGTGGTGTCAGCACTACCTTGTACCCCCTGACTTACTACTTCATGTAAGTGTAGGACTCCCTTAGGTCCTGGTTTGGCTCTCTCCTGCAGGTATCATTTCATTTTCATAATGGTAGCTTCCTGAGCATGCCCTATTTTGTGAGTTTCTGCAGGACCCAGCACCCATGTTTCGATGGGCACATCTGAATGAAGGGTGACTTCATGTTCCACAGTTCTACCCTCTGTGTCCAATAATGCCCAATAGGCAGCTAACAGTGCCTTCTCAGATGCTGCGTAACAAACTTTGGCTCCAGTAAGCCGACAGGACCAAAACCCAAGTGGATGTCGCCATCCCTTCTGCAACTGCCAGAGGCTCCACAGGGCTATGTCTACCTCTATTGTGACTTGTAATTCAACAAGTCCATCCTCCAATGGATGTAACTCCATGTACTCTTGCACTGCTGATTTAGTTTTCTGAAACACTTGCTCCTGTTCGGGACCCCATTTCCATTGACTCTTTTTTCATGTTACTTTGTGAAGAGGCTTGAGTAGTACTGCTAACCCTGGTAAATAGGCTCGCCAGAACCCCACGGCTACGACAAATTGTTGGACCTGTTTCTTGGTCTCTGGTCTGGGCCAATTTGCTGTAGCCTCCCTCACCTTATCCGGAATCTGCTGCTTCCCCCTGTCCCGAAGGATACCTAGATATTTTACACTCTGAGCAGGTCCCTGTACCTTCTTCAGGTTGATCTCCCAACCATCCTGAGTCAAAATATTTATAACAGTATCTAAACACTTCTGTGTCTGCTCAAAGGTTTGTCCATGAACCAGTATATCATCAATATACTGTGTAATCTGCACCTCTTTAGGTACCACAACTTTTTTCAGGGTTTTGTGGATAGCTTGATGACAAAAGGTTGGGCTATGTTTATAGCCCTGAGGTAGACAGGTGAAAGTGTTGACGGGGAGGCTCTGAGACATACATACACGACCTATGAGATCTAAAATATGTCCGATTTATTAGGATAGCTCAGGGTTTTTATAGCATCTGTATACAAGGTCTCGTGACAAGAAGCACATAATTGGTTACAGGTCACTGTCCAGATGTAAACATGCATTACAAATACCTTTATAATTGGTTATTAACAGGTAACAAGGCAATTATTTACTTTATCAAACTCCACCTTCTTCTTGGCACTGATTTCCTTTTGTTCTTGAAAAGACACCCGCGGCCATCTTGACACCTATAACTTTTAGTACCTATAAAACTATATGAAAGTTTATAAAAGTACCACACACAATATAAATTGCTCACACATTCATCATGTTCCTCCCACAAATCCCCTTTTTTGTTTTTGAGCAATTTATATGATACTACAATACATTCTTATCATACTTTTAACATATTATAACACACAAGTACATATACCCATTACTATTAAAAATAACATCTTCACACACTTATCATTTATTATTATTTTATAATGCCAAAACTTAACCCATACTAAAATTTAATGGGTAGTACATTAGGTTCACACGAAACACTCTCTTAAATTCTCGACTTCTATGATTATATGATATTACACTATAAACTATCTTATAATAATACTGAAAAAACTTTGTAATTCTGAATAGCTTATCTACCACAATATCAACCTTGTTCTGCAGTATCACTCCCTTTCCAAGGTCTTATCCAACGTGTAGGCAGCCACCGAACTCCTGTATCTGTGAGGACACAAGTATATCCTCTACCAGTTAGTTTTACCTCTGCAGGCCCCTTCCAGACCCCGGTTTGTGGGTCCTTGTACTGAACTTTCATCGTTACCTGTGGATTTACCAAACCTGACTGCATAGAAGTGTTATGAATTACAATAGGAGGGTCCGATCTTCCACCCGTTAACTGTAAAAAATTCAAAACATATAACACTTTTGCAAGTCGGTTATGTGGGCTATCCAGCTCTTCTCCCCCTTTCTGTTTTTGCAAAAGTGATTTCAGGACTCCATGAGCCCGCTCAATGATGGCTTGTCCTGTAGGAGAATGAGCTATTCCAGTAACATGAGAAATACCCCAATTCATGCAGAATCTGCAAAAACGCTGTGAGGTATAACCGGACCCATTATCGGTCTTAATTTCTGTGGGGACTCCTAGGGCCGCTATACATACATGCATATGACGAATGACATATCTGGCACCTTCCCCAGCATGAGCAGAGGCCCATATAGCATGAGAAAAAGTGTCAATGCACACATGCACATACTTCAATCTTCCAAACTCATTAACATGAGTGACATCCATCTGCCAAAGCTGCAATGCTTGTAAACCACGAGGATTGACCCCCAAGCCAATGCCCAGCCCATTTCTGTGGCAGACTGAACAAACTTGTACAATACCATGTGCATCTGATAGAGTTAACCCAAATTGTCTGGTTAGGACTTCTGCAGACTGATGGAAAAATTCGTGGGACAAGACTGCTTGTTGAAATTTGTTCACAGCAGGACCGACCCATGTAGGTGCTACTAACTTGTCTGCCCTGTCATTACCAAGTGTTAAACCACCATGCAGTTTCTGGTGGCTCCTGATATGAGTGATAAAGTAGGGATGTGTTCTCTGGTTTAACAAATGCAACAACTGTGTCATGAGTGCTGCTAAGATCTTATTCTTCAGGGTTTTGATCATTGCCCTCTCTATCCTCTGAACTGTTCCCACAAAATAGAGAGAATTGAAAACTACATTGAGAGGTTCTTCCTTCCAGAAGTCGAAAGCCCACACTACACCCCGCAATTCAAGGGTTTGCAGTGTGTCACCCGTAACACCTGGAAGCAATTTGTGTTTCCACTCTGTTTCCTCCTGCCAGGTCACTGCTGCTCGTCGAGATTTTCGTCCAGCATCTGTAAAAACAGTAATCCCTTCCACAGGATCATCTGAACGCAACACAAGCTGTTCAATAATCTGATGTTGTAACAAAGGCAGCAACTTGTCTGACGAATAATGATTGGTGACCAGTCCCTCAAAATCCGCCATAGCTATCTGGAATGGTTCAGATTTCTCAAACAACCACTCTAAATAGCTCTGAGCGACTGGCACAAATATTACAGATGGATCCCTTCCAGTTAAAGTCACAAATCCGTCGCCTCCCCTTTATGACAAGTTGTGCGAACAATTCAGGTCACGTCATAATCATCTTTTTGGGTCAATAGGATAGGAATACCCATTCTAAAATTCTTATGCTGACTGCTATTTGGCAGATGACACCTAATGGATGTTGTCTATTCCCTCCAGAGTTGACAAGTAGATACTGGACTGGCTGATCTTCTAGTATTCTACAGGCGTACCCTGCAGCTATTTTACCTGAGATGTTAACTATAGTTGCTTTTTGCACATCTGACAATTCTCTCCGAAGCTCTGCATTAGCAACAGACCCTAGCAAAGGCATTAGAGGAGCTAGATCATCATTGGTTATCCCACAAACAGGTCTTACCCACTGTATGTCACCAAGTAGCTTCTGCACATCAGTCAAGGTTCTTATGTCAGTGTTAATGGTTAACTTCTGTGGTTTCACAATACCAGATGTTATGGTCCAACCTAGATACTGCCAAGGCTCTTGTCTCTGAATCTTCTCAGGAGCGATTTTCAGACTACGCTGACCTAATTCCTGTTCTAACTGCAACAACAACACAGGGATATCTAAATTTTGGCCTGCTATTAGAATATCATCCATGTAGTGATAAACTAATAGCTCAGGATGCTGATTTCAAAATGGCTGCAAAGCCCAAGCAACATAAAGCTTACCACGTCTCTACTGATCCATGTCTGCTGTACACCACCTACCCCTTTCACTCCTGTAGGTGCCATTACCACAGGCCAGGTGTTAGGCCATTTGTGTCTGGGGGTGATGGTAACATCCACTCCAGTATCAACGAGCATAGTCATAATGCTGGACTGACCATTAGGATGCTGCACAACTACACTCTCCTCAGGCCCTCCCTGCTTTATGTCTATGGCCAACATCATCTCAGGAGAACCTGTGGAACCAAAACCTTTATCCCCTCAAGCCCGTGATTCTGCCTTGGGCACCACTGCCTTGAAAGGTACCCGCTGTGCTATTTTGCTGTTAGCAGGAATGAAAACTGGTGGTGTTAAAGTATATACCATGATTTTGATGACTCCTGTAGCATCAGCATCTATCACTCCTGGCACCACAAAAATTCCCTGACGAGACAAAGATGAACATCCTAACAAGAGAGCACTTAACCCTTTACCTAAAGGTCCTTACAATGTAGAAATACTCTTAGGTTAAAAACTCTTTTAATACCTATGTAATGCATTACCAGGTCTATAAATATATATATATATGGATATATAAACCCGCACAATACTTTTCTCTTGCACACAATTGTCTTTCAAACATTCATAAGGTGGCCACCGCATTCATACCTCAATCATACATGCTTTCACACAGTGAAGCTTTTGTTTTTGATTATAATATGATTTATATGCAATTCCCCATAGCAGAGGCTTCATCTTTGAAGGGTCAGCAGGCTCACAAAATAGCAGGCATCCCTGCAAAAGGCAACGTTGACCTTCATGTAAAGCCTGAAAACCTTGAGCATGAGCCATCTGCATTTTCTATTTAAAAGTTCTCACCATCTTTCTGATGGTCAGCAGTCAAATGATTGCCATAAGAATTTGTACACATTTACTACATATTAGTAAACACTCCCTATAATAGAGACTAATTGGGTTTTGATAAACAAATTAAAGTTATTATAGGAACACTTCTTGTACTATTCTAGACCAACCTGTTTACAGGGTAAATCAGTTTGTGTGATATAACCTGTGAAAAAATGATTTTAAACCTTTTAAACAATATACCCTTTGTATTACCCACTAATAATCTGAAATCTCACTGAAGAAAGAAAAAAAAAAAACAAAAGAACAGGATTAGTAACCTATAAACTGCAAGGCTTAAAATATCAATTTAAATAATTTAGAAAAAACTCATTTTTCAATGTTATTTTGTTTTCCACATTCCAGTGAGTAAAACGATTTTACACTTAAATTAACAAACTAACTTCTTTTTGTCATATGACTTTTCCCTTTTCCTGATGCTAAGGGCCACTAATGCCCCACTGGAGCAGCCACAAAAGCTGCTTTTTCCTGTTCAACCACCCTTCCAGCTGCCTCGAGGGGCTGGGCTGCAGGGCTTGAGGTGTTCGAGTCAAAATACTGTGTAATCTGCGTCGTTACTGCTGTTGTTGTTTTCAGCAAACAGGAGTAGGGTCGCAGCTTGCACTGTTGACGCCACTGTAGCGCGGGGAGATAACCCCCCCGCGCGCCGCCGCCGCTGTCGTCGCTTTTGTTCTCGGCGCGTCTCCGCCGTTGCCATGGTGCAGGCGACGCGATCTCGCCCCCCTTTTCTGCACCGCCGCCGCAGCGAGCGCGGCTGATGTGGACTGCCCGCTCGCCGGAGCCGCTCCCGCTGCTCTCTGCGCTTCCGTCCTCCGCACCCTCGGTCCCGGGGGCTGTCCCGGTGTTCCGAAAAGGAGTTGATTCACGTTCTTCCTGGTTTGAGAGAGATGACATTTCGGCGAAGATGCGACTGTCAGCGCATCCGCGAAGTTAGTCACAGGCGCTTCACTCGTAGTTGCCGTTGTCGATGACGTAACGGCTGGCTCTGTGCTTGATGCATGCGCGATTATTACCGCAGGTGGTGCTGAGAGCGCAGGCGTAGTAGGTCCCGCTGCGATGACTAACTGCGCAGGCTCGACTACAGACGCAGGCGCGCTGCCAGATGCTGTTGCCACTGACAACGCGGGGGCAGTGAGGAGGGGAAGAGCTGCAGGCAGCGCAAGCACAGTGACCGTTGGAGTCCCTGGCTCCGCTCCACTCTTGCTCTTCGCGGTTTTTGCCCTCCCCACCGCAGCTGGAGCTAAGCCAAGCCGCTTTCTCACCGCCATTGGCACGGGCGCGGTCGTAGCGCCGAATACCAGCTGATCCGCAGAAGTTTTACTCTTGGAAACTTTCTCTTCCGCCCCGCTCTCACCATCTAAAGCTGCGCGCGCGGACAGAGACACTCGCCGCTCCGCTCCCGCTTCTTCCAGCGCGTCTACCAACAAGCGCCAGACGCCTGGAAACTTTTTAACTTCTTTAGACCTTCTTGAGGTCTCATCCCAGAGTTTCCGACCCACAGCGTCCCAGGTAGACACTTCAAAGGCAGCAGAAACACTGGGGATAAGGTCCTTTGCCCTGGACCATTCCAACAACCCTCTAAGGGTGGCACATTCATAATAAAAGTCCTTTTTATAAAGGATAGTTTGAAGAAGCTTTTCCACCGCCTCCTCCTCTTTTGAGAGGACGGTCCCCATCTTGCTTCTCCTTTTCTGGCTACTCGCCTGATCAGGGCGAGATTCCCACAAACTGCTTACCGCGCGGTTTTTTCAGTTCCAGACGCTGGGGTAACGTCACCGGAATTCCAACCAACTTCTCCCTCCTTCGTCCAGTTCGCTTCCACGTCCTGACCGAACAGCGAACCCGAAGTCCCGATTTCACACTGCCGCTTTTAACACCGTCTCTGGCTAAACTTCAGAAGGGCAGCGAATTTCGCTTTTAAGACCTTCCTGGCTAAACTTCAGGAGGCAGCGGTCCCGGTGTCCCTGTCTTTCGGACGCCACTTGTTGACGGGGAGGCTCTGAGACATACATACATGACCTATGAGATCTAAAATATGTCCGATTTATTAGGATAGCTCAGGGGTTTTATAGCATCTGTATACAAGGTCTCGTGACAAGAAGCACATAATTGGTTACAGGTCACTGTCCAGATGTAAACATGCATTACAAATACCTTTATAATTGGTTATTAACAGGTAACAAGGCAATTATTTACTTTATCAAACTCCACCTTCTTCTTGGCACTGATTTCCTTTTGTTCTAGCAAAGACACCCGCGGCCATCTTGACACCTATAACTTTTAGTACCTATAAAACTATATGAAAGTTTATAAAAGTACCACACACAATATAAATTGCTCACACATTCATCATGTTCCTCCCACATGAAAGTATATTGATTTCCATTCCAGGTAAAGGCAAACTGGTCCTGGGCTTCACTAGGGATAGAAATAGCAAAAAACGCATTAGCCACATCTATCGCAGCGTACCATTCTCCTGGATGCTGCTATATACGCTGCACAATAATAGCAACTTCAGGGACAGCTGAAGTTTTTGGTGGAGTAACTCGGTTTACCCCCCTATAATCTACAGTCATTCGCCAACTACCATCAGGTTTCTTTACTGGCCAAATTGGGCTATTAAATGGAGAATGTGCAAAGCGAAGAACTTGAGCCTCTAAAAGGTCATTGATGGTTTGCTGAATGGCTTCATCCCCACCAGGTATGCGATATTGTTTATTGTTTACTACCTGTGTAGCAAGGGGTATTTCTGCGACTTCTTTCACACGTCCAACCTGAACTGCCTGGACATTCAACCACCGCGTGGTACCAAATGTCCATACGTGTTGATCTATAGTAAGTGTGTTTCCCTTTAATAGATCTATGCCAATTATATATTCACCTATTGCAGCTATCATAACCTGACATATTTGAGGTTGTCAATCACCTATTTCTAATTTTATTTTTGTCTGAACACTTTGGACTGGATGTTCCCCAAGCCCCCATACTGACGACAAGTCCCCCCTATGTTTAGTAGGATTTACATGTAAAATTGTGACCTCTGCACCAGTGTCCACTAAAGCCCACACCCACTGTAAATTGGTGGGCCCCCACCAAATGGTACAAGTGACAAAGGGGTGCGGTTCATGCCGAGTTACACGGATGTTTGGACCTGGGGCTTGGCCACTTCCCTATTCAGCTTTGGGGTGGAACTGAGCAAGGGTCTTATCTACATCTTTCCAAAGGTACTTGGGTTCCATTGCTCCTAAAGCAGGAACCGAACTTACTCCAGTTTCCATCTGAGTAACACTGCGAACTTGACCCTTACTCCTCCCAGTTTGTATCATTTTCCATAGTGCACTCAGAGGTATGCCATCAATTTCAGATCTTGGGATCCCATATTGAAGTAGGAGCTTGAACAGACGGTAGTGTTCTCCTGGCCCCTTTTTATCCCCTGCTGGTACTTCTTTCCTAAACTTAGTGCCTCCTTGTGTCTCAGATTGTTCTGAGCATGCCGGTAGCCCTGGCAAATCCCCCAACTGTCCCAGCTTTTCTATCACCTCCTGAGTAGGATTACCTTGACTTGTCATCAGAATAGGTATGAGATATGGTCTCCATTGTGATGGAAACCCCTCAAGCAACATATTATGTGTATTAGGCATGAATGGTTGATCCAGGTAGGTCCCTGGATTACCAAATTGTATGGCAAGTTTCATCCCCTCCTGCTTAAGTAGGAGGATAGCTTGCCGCAATGTGACCCATTGGTTAGATGTGGGGGGGCAAGCTCCATCGTTCGTGTGCCTGTCACTGAATCCATCGGCAATTACTGTTACTAAGGAGAAGTTCTGACCCTCGGGAACAAGGCACAATGCGGCAGGGACATATGGATCCTCCGTCAGACCTATAAAACGCAGGGAATCTACTCCATCAATTACAACACTATCTGCTCCCTCTTCTATAACCCTAACTAACCATTGTTGGGGTTTCTCCCCTGGGCATTGACTGTAACGTTGATTAGGTTTTTGATATCTTCTGGTGTGAAATCCTCCATAGTATTGACTCAGGCCCACTGTTCCGTAGCAGGATCCATAGCCCCCCTTCGTCTAACTACAGGAGCTGCCTTTACACATCCCGAGGGTGCTATCCTCCTGTTCACTATCGGAACCACTGGAACTCCAGATGTTACCATCTCAAGTTTCTGGATTCCATCCTGGATCTGTAAGAATAACCCTAACTCAGGGCCCCATGGTTTTCCCTTTATGTGTCTTTCACCGTCTTGCTGCAACTACCTGTTGGCTTTTTATTAAAACATTCACATTGGATACACAGGACTCTTCTAGAATATGAGTGCAAGTGTTAAGCAGTATACCCAGCTTTGGTAACATATACTGGACCCCATTTTGAGTTGAACTGCACTTGGGTTACAGTGCAAGGATTTTACCTTAAATCAGTGGATGTTAA
>NW_026087516.1:0-55135 GCF_022539395.1 Myiozetetes cayanensis | reverse complement strand
AAACATCTGAACTGGCTACGTGCCAAGAAACCATGTTCAACCTCCTGTGAACACTATAATAAAGTTGAGGACAAATTTTGGAAAATCAGGGAGAGGAAAGGGAGAGAGAACTGGTGACTGTAGCCGAGAATCTCTGCCCACCTCCCCTCACGTTTTCTCCACCACCGCATGCTGCCTGCCTGCCACCGGAGACTGGAACTGTGCCGGCCTGGAGAGAGCTGAGACCACCGTGCCACATGTGGGAGTTCTACCTTATCCTTCTACGCTGACCATATTTCTGAGGGCCCAAAGCTTCGGCTGAGCTGAGACCCTGCACGGCCTGGGACAGGGGCGTGAGTGGTGAAACCACACATGGTGCATTGCAGAGAACTAAAGCTGTCAGACCCCCTGCAGCTACAGAGATAACATCCAAAAGCTGCAGGGACAGAGAAAAAAAAGACAGAAACTGCTTCTCTACCCCACACACAGACCAGCTCAGTGGGAAAAAGAAGTTTTCGGTGATATCTTTTTTCTGCTTCTAGAAATAATCTTAGCAGTTTCCAACCTTTTCTTATTTTTCCTTTTTCTTTGCATCTCTTAGCAATTAATAAAAATCAGGTTTTGGTATCAACAGATAAATTGTATAATTGTGTGAGTTTTAGTTTTCCTTAAGGGAATATTTGAATCTCAAGTTCTTTCTGCAGTATTTAAGCAGATTGTAACAGGAGACCATGGAAAAGTGGGAGGAAGAGGGAGAAGGGTAGAAAAAGAGGGGTGGTCTACACAGTCTGACTGTACCATGGGGGTCTTTGGGCTGAGGGGTGTTGGAAAAAGGGGGTGGCTCCCTGAGCTTCCAACTGACTGTGGGGTGCTGGGGCTGCTGGATCCAATCTCAGCCTTGGGTTATGCCAACACTTTCAGTTTAGAGGAATTACAGAGGTGGGACTGAACCACTTTTGGCACCAGGTTTTAAGGGTGGCAAATCAGATCTATTGATAGAAATGAATTCTTTAGGGTAACAAATGATCAGAGAAAAGATCTTCATCAGAATTATTTACTGCACAATCGAAACACTAAAACTACCAGTAGTACAGCATAAGATAGGACAGTGCTCTACACTAAAGCAGCTGTTGAAGCAATTCTACTCAAGCTGGCACCAAAGCAAGAATTATGAATTAGACATGGATGGAACTCCCCCAGAACAATGCTCGTGGGGAGATCTCTGCTCTCAACCTCCAGCACTGACCTTGGGGGGTCCCCAGCCAAGGAGGGTTCTGTTGGCAGAACCTGCCCCTGGGAAAGGGGACTACCCCTTTCTGGTAGAAAGGGACGGACTGACAGTCACTGGACTCCAGGGGTTGCCTCACCATCAGGGGGGTCATTCGGGGTGGGAGCAGCAGCCAAAGCTCTTCCCGCAGTCGGGGCACTCCTAGGGCTTCTCTTACTGGTGGGTCCATTGGTGTTTGGTCAAGGTAGAGCTGTGGGTGAAGCTCTTCCCACACTCCCCACACTTGTAGGGTCTCTCCCCGGTGTGGATGCACCGGTGGGTGATGAGGGTGGAGTTCCGGGTGAAGCCCTTCCCACAGTCGGTGCAGCGGAAGGGCCTCTCCCCTGTGTGTGTCTGCTCATGCCTGAGGAGAGTTGAGCTGCCCCTAAACCTCTTCCCACATTGCAAGCACTTGTAGGGCCGTTCCCCAGTGTGGATGAGCTGGTGTTGGATCAGGCCGGAGCTCTGGCTGAAGCTCTTCCCACACTCCCCACACTTGTAGGGCCTCTCTCCGGTGTGGATACGCTGGTGGGTGACGAGGTGGGAGTTCTGGTTGAAGCCCTTCCCGCAGTCGGTGCAGCGGAAGGGCCTCTCCTCCGTGTGTGTCTGCTCATGCCTGAGGAGATGCGATCTGGTCTGAAACCTCTTTGCACATTCTCCACACGTGTAGGGCCGTGCCCCAGTGTGGATGTGCTGGTGGATGAGGAGGTTGGAGCTCTTCCTGAAGCTCTTCCCACATTCCAAGCACCTGAAGGGCTTCTCCCTGCTGGGAGGCTGCTCAGGGACCACCAGCTCCGAGCTCCGGCTCAAGCTCCGGTCGCCTTCCCGGCACAGGACGGGTCTTTCCTCCTCAGAGCTCCCTGGGCTGGCTTTGCAGCCCCTCCTCCGGGGGCATCTCCGGGCCTTTTCCTCCCCGCTGCCTTCCTGCGCTGGGGAGTCCTTCAAAACGGCCTCTCCCACCAGGCTCTGCCGGGGGGATTTGTCCTCCGTGCTCTCTGTCCTCAGCTCGGGGCCTGGGGCAGGAAGGAAGAAGGACAGGCAGGGGATTTGCCTCTGGCCCAGAGGGAAGGTCAAGGACATCCCCCCAAATCCTGCCCTGGCACCACAAGACAGGGTCAAAGGGGCACTGACTTCCTCCTCACCTGCCTGGGGGGCCCACGGCTTCTTCGTCTTCCTCGCAGGTTCCTCCTCCATCCACCCAAGCTTTGGGAAGGACAAATCCTGCTGGGGGGAAACAAGGGTTGAGCACGTTGGCTTGGGGATTCCTCCTGACCATGTCCATCTCTAGAACTCACCGGACATCCTGGGATCATAAAAACCTCCAAAACACCAAAAGCCCCCCCAAAAAAACCCCTCCCCCAGAACACCAAGGTTCAGACCAAAAAAAAAACCCTTCCAGGAGTTCCCCCTCTCAGGTCTCTCCACTTTGGGGTTCTGGGGGTTCCTCCTATTTGGACTGCTGGGGGGGTCCCACGTGTATTGGGGGACTCCCCTCTCCAGAGTTCCTGCCCTCTCTGAGTTCCTGGGGGTCCTGGACTTTCCCCCCCCTCCAGGGTCCCCCTGCTCAGGGATGTTGGGGGTTTTGGAGGCCCCAGGGGTCCCTTCTCCCCTGACTCTTTGCTTTGGGGTGCTGGGGGTCTCAGGGGTCCCACCTCTCCGGGGTCTCCCCCTCTCCAGGTTGCTCTGGGTCCCGGGAATCCCATGGGGCCCCTTCTCTGTGCTCTGGGGGTCTCAGCAGCCCCCACTGGCTGTTCCTCCTCCTCTTCCCCCTCCTCCTGGTCTGGGTCCCCCCTTGCCTGGCCAGTCCCGGTTTGCCAGACCCCAGACCCCTCTTTCTTTGACTCCAGGACCCCCCTGTCCCCACTTTCCTCACCATCCCACCTCTCCCAGTCCCTGCATTCCCCTGTTTCCCTCACCCTGGGGACCCCCAGCCCCCCATTCCTGGCCGGCCATCCCCTGTCACCTCAGCCCAAGTACCCCTTTTCCTTGACTCCAGGACTCCCTGAAGCCCATTCCCAGTTCCCACAGCTCTCCCAGTTTCTCCCTTCCCTTGACCCTGGGACCACCCCATCCCCCAAATCTCCGAGTCTCCCCAGTTCCCCACTCCTGGCTTATCTTGCAGGGTGGTCCTGGGGTGCCCCAGGGACCCCCTGAACCCCTCATTCCTGTGCACCAGATCCCCCCTGCACCCCCTTATCTGGGACCAGGACCCCCTGCCCCCACTTACCTGGCTCAGGACCCCTCTGCACCCCCTCTCCAGCACTGGGACTCTCTTTCAGCCCCTTCCTCAGCTCCAGGAACCCCCTGCAATCCTTTCCCAGCCATCCCACCTTTCCAAGTCCCCAAACCCTCCCTTTTCCTTGACCCTGGTACACCCTCCACCCCCATTCCTGACTTCCCTAGGCCCCAACTCCTCCATTCCTCAACACCAAGGAACCCCCTGAACTTGCCTTCCTGCACATCCCGGGTCTCCCCATCCAGTGAGCCCCTTTTCCCTGACACTGGAGGCCGCTGGATCCCCTGGCACCTCCTTATTCTGCACTAATACCCCCCCACAACCTCCTTTCCCGGCCATCCCGCCTCCCCCAGACCCCAGGCCCCTCTTTTCCCTGACGCTGGTACTCCCTGGACCCCCATTCCTGCCTTTTCCAGACTCCTAAATCCCTTTTTTTTGAAGTTGTTGTTTTTGAACACCGGGGGACCCCCTGAACCCCGTTTTCTGGACGTTCTCCCAACCCCTCCACGACCCTCCCTTTCCCCGACACCGGTGACCCCCGTGCAGAGGCTCTCCCTGGTCCCACCTCTCCCGATCCCTGCCCTCCCCTTTCCTTGGCCCTGGGATCCCCTTCAACTCCCCTTTCCCAGCACTGTGCCCCCCCACCCGGCAGCCCCAAGATTCACCCCAAAACAACAAGATTCACCCCAAAAAAGCACTCCCAGGGTTCCCCTCTCTCCGATATCCCCACTTTGGGGAGCCGCAGCAGGGGGCGGGGGGGAATTGGGGAACTCAGGGAGTGTTGGGGACAATCAAAGAGTTCCTGACACGTGGCCGGGGCCTTTGTTCGGCCCGCCGGGAATCGACAACAAACCTCAGTCCCGAGGGTCCCCCCTGGCCGGGGATCAAGCGATGTGGGCACGAAGGGACCCCCACGGGAACCCCTTTCCCGC
This sequence comes from Myiozetetes cayanensis, assembly GCF_022539395.1. NCBI lineage: Eukaryota > Metazoa > Chordata > Aves > Passeriformes > Tyrannidae > Myiozetetes > Myiozetetes cayanensis. The sequence goes on along the minus strand of NW_026087516.1, from coordinate 50,721 downwards.
TCTCCCACCTCCCCTCATTTCCTTTTCCCACCCTTTTCCCGTCGCCCCCCCGCCACCCATCAACCCCGGCTTCCTCCCCTCCCGCCCTCGGTCGGTCTCTTTGGGGGTCCCACCCCCTCTCTCGCTCTCTTTGGGGGTCCAACCCCCCCCTTTCTCCTTCCCCTCTCCCTTTTTCCCATCCATTCCCCCCCAAACCCAAACTTACCGGGTGAGCTCCTCGCTCGTGGAAAGGAAAGGGGGGAGGAGGAGCGGGAGGAAGGGCGGGAAGAGGAAGAAGAGGAGGGAGAGGAGGAGGGAGAGGAGGAGGGAGAGGAGGAGCATCTTCCCCCCAATCCCTCACGTTGCCGCGGGGGGAGGGGAGAGCTCCTCTCAGATATTTTGGCGGAGGGGCCTCCGGGGTGGTTTCGCGGGTGGGGGGGTTGTTTGGAGGTCCGAAGCTGAGCCGCAAATGTCCCTCGGGAGGACCTTAGGGGGACTCCTGGAGGTTTGTTTTTTTTTTTTTTTTTTTTTTTTTTTTTACGGGGGGAGGGGGATCCCGTTGTGGGTTCCCGGCAGAGCCCTGGGGGTTGGGCGGGGGGATGCGAGGGACTCCCCCGCGTTGAGGGTTGGTGTTTCGTGGTCAGCCCGGTCCCGGCGGGGGAGGGGGACGCGATGACACCCTTTTTTAGGGACCCCGGAGTGGGGGAAGCAGAGAGGGGTCACAGCAGAGCTGAGGGACCCCCCCGGCTGTCGAAGAGCATGGAGAGGGTGAGCAGAGAGGGGTGTGGGGGGACTGGGGACCCCCGGACCCTGAAACAGGGGGCTCTGAGAGGGTGGTGGCCAAAAGGCACCAAAAAAAAGGTCCAAAAGTTAACAAGGGTTGTGCTTACCCTGTTTGCTCTCCCTGCTCTGCTGGAAGAATAAATCAGGTAAATGAGACATTGCAATGGGATACAGAAGGCCCAGAGCCAGGACTTTGCAGGCTTGAAGGATTCAGGTCACCTAATGGGGGAGGTCTCTGCGCAATTCATCATTCCGGGGCTTTTTCAGCATCAAGGGGGAACCCCCCGGGATTCCTGGGATCTCCAGCAGCCCAGAAAAGGCAGAACCCCAGAGAGGGGGGACCCCCCAAAACACAGGAGACCTACCAGCAGACTGAACATGGTGAGTGACCCCCAGAACCCTCAAAAGTTGGGGAGTTCCTTTGTTGCTCCAGATGTCCTTTGTGTTCTGTGAGGTTCCAAAACATTTTGGGGTTCCTTTTGTTCCTTGAGGTTCCCAAAATGCTTCGAGGTTCCTCTTATTCCACCAGGTTCCAAACTGCCAAAAAGAACCGGGTAGACCTGCGGACCAAAAAGAACCGGACAGACCCAAGGGCCAAAAAGAACCAGACGAACCTGAAGGCCAAAATGATCCGGAAAGACGTGAGGGCCATAAAGAAGCAGGTAGATCTGAGGGCCAAAAAGAACCAGACAGACCTGAGGGCCAAAAACTACCAGGTAGACCTGAGGGCAAAAAAAGAACCGGGTAGACTGAGGACCAAAAAGAACCAGACAAACCTGGTCTCTGTGATGTCACCCCAGCCTTGTGAAGTCACCAGTGTCCCCTGTGCTGTCACAGATGTCCCCGTTAATGTCACTGGTGTCTCTGTGGTGTCATCACTGTCCCCTGTGATGTCAACAATGTCCCTAATGATGTCCTGCTGTCTCTGTGATGTCACCACTGTGCCGAACTGTGGCACCTGGTCCCCGTCATGTCACCGATGGCAGTGATGTCCCTGTGAAATCCCAGCTGTCCTTTTGCTGTCAACAGTCCCCTGTGATGTCACTGATCCCCAGTGATGTCACTCATCTCCCTCTTATGTCACCACTGTCCACTGTGATGTCAGCAATGACCCTGATGATGTCACTGGTGTCACTGTGATGTCATCCCTGTCATTATGAAGTCACTGAAATCCCCTGTGATGTCACCAATGTCCCTGTGACATTATGGCTTCCCATTATTGTCACCAGTCCCTTGTGATGTCACCAATGTCCCCGATGATGTCACTGGTGTCTCTGTGATGTCACCCCTGTCATTGTAAAGTCACCAATGTCCCCTGTGATGTCAGCAATCTCCCTGTGACATCACGGCTTTTCTTTTTGTCGCCAGTCCCCTGTGATGTCACTATTCCTTAATGGTGTAATCTCTGTTCCTGTGATGTCACCACTGTCCCCAGTGACATCAGCAATGTCCCCAGTGATGTCACTTGTGTCTCTATAATGTTAACCCTGTGCTTGTGAAGTCACCAATGTCCCCGTGACATCACAGCTGTCCCTTTATTGTCAGCAGTCCCCTGTGATGTTACCCACGTCCCTGTGATGTCACCACTGTCCACTGTGATGTCAACAATGACCCCGATGATGTCACTGGTGTCACTGTGATTTCACCCCTGTCCTTGTGAAGTCACTGAAGTCGCCTGTTATGTCACCAATGTCCCTGTGACATCACTGCTGTCCCTTTGTTGTCAACAGTCCCCTGTGACATTACTGGTCCTCAGTGATGTCACTGCTGTCTCTGTGATGTCAACACTGTCCCCAGTGGTGCACATTGTCCCTCTGATGTCACCAGACACCTTTGACATCATCCATGTCCCTGTGACATCATGACTATCCCTTTGTTTTCACCAGTCCCCCATGATGTCACTGGTCCTCAGTGATGTCACTACTGTCTCTGTTATTTCATCCCTATCCTTGTGATATCATCAAAGTCATCGCTGCTGTCCCTTTGTTTTCACCACTCCCCTGTAATTTCACTGTTCCCCAGTGATTTCACTGATGTCCATGTGATGTCACCAGACCCCTGTGATGTCACCACTGTCCCTTTGACAGCACCGCTATCCCCAGGGGTGGAACCCCTGTCCCTGTGATGTCACCTCTGTCCCCAGTGATGCCACCAGACCCCTGTGATGTCACTGGTCTCCAATGATGTCACCAAAGTCCCTGTGACTGTCCCTGTGATGTCACTGGTGTTTATTGATGTCACTGCTGTCCCCACGGGTGTTACCATTGTCCCCTGTGATGTCACTGCTTTCCCCAGGTTGTCACCCATGTCCTGTGGGAGGCACCACTGTCCCTGAGATGTCACTGGTCTCCAATGATGTCACCACTGTCCCTCTGATGTCACCGCTGTTCCCAATGAGGTCACCATTGTCTCTGTGATGTCACCATTGTCCCTGTGATGTCACTGGTCTCCATTGATGTCACTGCTGTCCTCACAGGTGTTACCACTGTCCCCTGTGATGTCACTGCTGTCCCAGGGGTGGTCCCTGTGTTTCTAATGATGTCACAGCTGTCCCCGTTATGTCACCGTTCTCCACTGTGATGTCACTGCTGTCTCTGTGATGTCACCCTTGTCCTTGTGAGGTCTTCAATGTCTCCAGTGATGTCACCAATGTCCACATTATATCACGGCTGTCCCTTTGTTTTCACAATTCCCCTATGCCATCACTGGTCTCCAGTGATGTCACTGCTATCTCTGTCATGTCACCACTGTCCTCTGTGATGTCATCAATGTCCCTGGTGATTTCACTAGTGTCTCTGTAATGTCACCAATGTCCCTGTGATGTCACTGCTCTCTCTTTGATAGCACCACTGTCCCCAGCAGTGGCACCATGTCCCTGTGATGTCATCGATGTCCTTGTGATGTCACCAGACCCCTTTGATGACACCAATGACCACGGTGATGTCACTAGTCTCTCTGTGATGTCACAACTATCCCCAGGAGTGGCACCATGTCCCCATGATGTCACCAATATCTCTGTGATGTCACCAGACCCCTGTGATGTCACTGGTCCCTAATGATGTCCCCTGCTGTCCCTGTGGTGACACCACTGTCCCCTGGATTGTTACCGATGTCCCCAATGATGTCACCAATGTCACTCTGGTATCACGGATATCCCTGTGATGTCACCAGTGTCACCGATGATGTCACTGGTGTCTCTGTGATGTCACCCTTGTCCTTGTGAAGTCATAGATGTCCCTAAGAATGTTACTGATGTCCACGTTATATCACGACTGTCCCTTTTTTGTCACCAGTCCCCTGGGAAGTCACTGGACCCAATGATGTCACCTCTGTCCTCTGTGTTGTCACTCTCATCCCCTGTGATGTCACCAATACCCCTGTGACATCACGACTGTCCTTTTGTGGTCTCCAGTCCCCTGTGATATCACTGGTCTCTAATGATGTCACTGCTGTCCCTGTGACATCACCAGTGTCACCGATGATGTCACTGGTGTCTCTGCAATGTCACCCCTGTCCTTGTGAAGTCACCGATGTCCCCGGTGATGTCACTGATGTCCTTGGGAGATCACAGCTGCCCCTTTGTTGTCACCAGTCTACTGTACTGTCACTGGTCCACAATGATGTCACTGCTGTCCCTGTATTGTCACCACTGTCCCCTGTGATGTCACCAATGTCCCCCATGATATCACTGGTGTCTCTGTGTGGTCATCCACGTCCCCTGTGATGTCATCAATATCCCTGTCACCAGTCCTCAGTGATATTTCTGGTCCCCAATGATGCCATTGCTGTCTCTGTGATTTCACCACTGTCCCCAATGGTAGCACCATGTTCCCGTGATGTCATCGATGTCCCCTGTGATGTCACCGATGTCCCTGTGATGTCACTGATGTCCCTGCGATACCACGGCTTTCCATTTCTTGACAAAAATCGCCTATGATTTCTGATGTCACCACTGTCCCCTCTGATGTGACTAATGTCCCCAGTGATATCATTGGTGTCTCTGTGTTGTCACCTCCACCCTCTGTGATGTCACCAATGTCCCTGTGACATCACAGCTTCCCCATTGTTGTAAGTAGTCCCCTGTGACTTCACTGGTCTCCAGTGATGTCACTGCTGTCCCAGTGATATCACCACTGTCCTCATATGTGCCACCATGTCCCTGTGATGTGACTGACGTCCCAGTGATGTCACCAGACACCTTTGATATCACCACTGTCCCTGTGACATCATTGCTGTCCCTCTGTTGTGTCTCTGATGTCACTGGTCCCCAATGAGTTCCCTGCTGTCTCTGTGATGTGACCAGTGTCCCCTTTGATGGCACCAATGTCCCAGATGATGTCACTGGTATCTCTGTGATGTCACCACGGTCTCCTGTGATGTCACTAAAAGCCCTGTGACATCATGGCTGTCCCTTTGTTGTCAACAGTTCCCTGTGAGGTCACTGGTCCCTAATGATGCCACCGATGTCCCTGTGATGTCACCATTATGCCCTGTGATGCCACCAGTGTCCCCAATGATGTCAGTGGTGTGTCTGTGATGTCACACCTGACCTTATGATGTCACCAATGTCCCCTGTCATGTCACTGATGCCCCTGTTAATGTCATTGTTGTCTCTGTGGTGTCACCACTGTCCCCACCAGTGACACCAGGTCCCCGTGATGTCACCGATGTGCCTGTGACATCACTGCTGTCCCTTTGTTGTTATCAGTCCCCTGTGATGTCACTGTTACCCAACGATGTAACCTCTGTCCCTGTGATGTCACCACTGTTCCCGATGATGTCACTGCTGTCTCTGTGATGTCACCCTGTGGTGGTTTTAATCTAGGCCTTCCTTGGTGACCAGTTTGTAACCAAGGAAGGGGCAGTGTTCCCAGTATTCCATACGATTTTTACGTAAATCGGGGTATAAATAAGAAGGGAGGAGAGGCCTTCGCTCTCTTCTCTTCTGGCGAGGTTTGGGAACAGTGGGTCCTTGCGTTGGTCTCGCTTATCTAAGGCTGAGGCCTGCAGCGACCGCTGGCCTGCCACGTGGAGGATAGCAGAGTGCTGGCCGTGTGTGCCAATCCTACTTTTTTCTAAGGGACATGGTGAGATTTGTTTTACTAGTTATTTTACTAGTTCTCAGGTTTGATTGTGTATATCTGCTTGGTGTCCCTTCTTTGTCTCCTTTCTTTTGGGTGTTTGGATTCCTTTTTGCTCTGTACATAGCATCTTAACTGTAATATACATAAAATATATATTTTTTATATAACTAGCTTGATTTTCGGGTTCTTCAATTTGCATAGTTTTTTTTCTTTGCCCTGGGGGAAGAAGGAAGGGGGAAGGGGCGGGGGCTGCTACTGGGGGTTTGGGCATTTGGCAGGGAGCCAAGTTTGAACCATCACAACCACAAGGACTCAGCACCAAAATCCCCACAGGGCTCACTCAGATAAAGCAAGTCCTGACAAACCACGGCCCTTCCTGTGATTTCCCTCTGGTCTGGACAGTAAATTAGGAATGTTGTCCATGGAATCAGGGGCCATTGTGACACTGCAGGGCCCCATGGAACTGTGTTGTCTGGCTCTGCTGGGAGGGGCCCAGCTTTGCTAGCCTGGGAGGAACGAGCTCCCAGAGCTCCCAGTGTGCACAAACATCTGGCTCCCTTCTCCTCCTGGGTCCCACCCAAAGCCTGGCCAGGCCTGAAGGGGCAAACCCAGGGAGCCAACCTGTCCCATCTGCTGCCAAGCAAGGCCAGACATCGACTGCCACGGCCTTCACCAGCCCCCAAACACGGAGAGATAAAGGTCACACCTTGCTCACAATCACACATATTCTGTTAATGAACAGACACAAACAACATCCACTAATGAGCAGATATTAATACATCTTACTAATGACATTTTGTTGATGAGCAGACATGCAGTGCAGTCTTATCACACTACATCTTTTACTCACAAACAGATATAGTTTTAGTTGATGAGGGATAAATAGAACATCAGGTTGGAGCTCTAGAGACAAACTTTGCTCAGGGCCTGTTGTTCAGCCTCAGCACTTTGATGTCCAAAAAGGCGCATTGAAAACTGCTCAGAGACAGTTTTGAGTCTTTAAGCAGCAAAAAGTATTTATTTTAGGCAACACTGGGGGCCAACCAGCTCGCACTGGACAAAACTAGCCCAAAGTTATCAGTGTAAAGTCAGGTATTTATACAGTTTTTAGCGAGATATTACATCACCTTTTATGCCTATTCATATTATTGCAACATTTCATTATAATATTCATAGCAGGTGGAGCCTGGGTGTAATCTTTTTCTTTTGGGGTGCTGTTTCGGGGGTCGTTCCTGTTTCTTCATCTTTAGGGGGTCTCACTCCAGAAGTCTTCCTCACTTTGAACTTTTCAACTTTCTTAGTTGGCTGTCTTCCTGATGGTGAATTTTGCAAGATTTTGGACTCATGCCCCTGTTTCACCCCTTATCTCCTAAGGAACTCTTCCTCATGTCTATTTAGGCATGTGTGTTAGCATTTTTGGTGTTCTTTATTTCCCTGTGTTTTTACTTAATGTTCTTTGTGGTAGTGTGTTAGCATTCTTTGGCCAGGTGTTATCTTTCACTAGCCGTGAATTCTGGTTCCTTTAGTTCTTTACCCAGAGCTTGCATTCTGAGTTAACTCCTTCAGGGCCCTGCTCTGTTTCACATGTCACCAATGTCAGTGATGTCTCTGTGACATCACGGCTGTCCCTTTGTTGTCAACAGTCCCCTGTAATGTCACTGGTCCCTAATGATGTCACCCATCTCCCTGTGATGTCACCACTGTCCCCTGTGATGTCATCAATATCCTCGATGATGTCATTGTTGTCTCTGTAATTTCACCCCTGCCATTGTGAAGTCACCAATGTCCTATTTGATGTCACTGATTTCCCTGTGACATCACAGCTATCCTTTCATTGTCACTAGTCCTCTGTGATGTCACTGGTCCCCAGTGATGTCACTGCTGTCCCTGTGGTGTCACCACTGTCCCCAACAGTGGAACCTTGTCCCCGTGACATCACTGATGTCCCTGTGATGTCACCAGACCCCTGTGACAACATTGTTATGTCTGTGACATCACAGCTATGCTTTCATTGTCACCACTCATCTGTGATGTCACTGGTCTTTAATGATGTAACTGCTGTCTTAGTGATGTAACCACTGTCCCCAGTGGTGGCACCGATGTCCCTGTGATGTCACCAATGTCCTTATGATGTCACTGCTCTCCATGTGAAGTCACAACTGTCCCCAGTGGTGGCATCATGTCCCCATGATGTCATCGATGTCCCTGTGATGTCACAAGACTCCTTTGATGTCACTAATGACCATGGTGATGTCACTGGTCTCTCTGTGATGTCACTGATGTCGTTGTGAAGTCACCATTGTCCCCTGTGATGTCACTGCTCTCCCTGTGATGTCACAACTGTCCCCAATGGTGACACCATGTTCCCATGATGTCATCAATGTCCCTATGATGTCACAGACCCCTGTGATATCACTGGTCCCCAGTGATGCCACCACTGTCCCCTGTGTTGTCACCAATGTCCCCAGTGATGTCACCAATGTCACTGTGATATCATGGCTATCCCTTTGTTGTCACCATTCCCCTGTGAGGTCACTACTCCCCACTGATGTCATGGATGTCCCTGTGATGTCATCAGTGTCACCGTTGATATCATTGATGTCTCTGTGATGTCACTCCTGTCCTTGTGAAGTGACCGATGTCCCCAGTGATGTCAGTGATGCCCTTGGGAGATCACAGCTGCTGCTTTGCTTTCACCAGTCTTCTGTGATGTCACTGGACCACAATGACATCACTACTGTCCCTGTAATGTCACCACTCTCCCAATGTCCCCCATAATATCACTGGTGTCTCTGTGTTGTTATCCAGGTCCCCTGTGATGTCCTCACTGTCCCTGTGACATCACGGCTTTCCCTTTGTTGTCACCAGTCCCCAGTGATATTTCTGGTCCACAATGACGCCATTGCTGTCTCTGTGATGTCACCACTGTCCCCAACAGTAACCCCAATGTTCCTGTGATGTCACTGATGTCCCTCTGATATCACGGCTTTCCATTTCTTAACAAAAATTGCCTATGATTTCACAGGTTCCTCTGTGATGTCACCACTGTCTCCTCTGATGTCACCAATGTCCCCAATGATATCACTGGATCTCTGTGTCATTACCTCCACCCTCTGTGATGTCACCAATGTCCCTGTGACATCACTACTGTCCCTCTGTTGTCACTCTGATGTCACTGATCCCCAGTGATGTCCCTGCTGTCTCTGTGATGTCACCACTGTGCCAAGCCGTGGCACTGATGTCCCTGTCATGTCACCGATGGTAGTGATGTCCCTGTGACATCACAGCTGTTCCTTTGTTGTCAACAGTCCCCTGTGAGGTCACTGGTCCCCAGTGATATCACCAATGTCCCTGGGACGTCACCACTATCCCCTGTGATGCCACCAGTGTCACGGATAATGTCACTGGTGTCTCTATGATGTCACACCTGGCCTTGTGATGTCACTGATGTCCCCTGTCATGTCACAGGTCTTCCTGTGACATCACAGCTGTCCCTTTGTTGTCAACAGTTTCCTGTGATGTCATTGGTCACCAGTGCTGTCACTGCTTTGTCTGTGATGTCACCACTGTCCCCAGCAGTGGCATCATGTCCCTGTGATGTCATCGATGTCCCTCTGATGTCACCAGATGTCTTTGATGTCAGTAATGTCCCTGTGACATCACAGGATTCCTTATCTTGTCACCAGTCCCCGGGGACATCACTGTCCCCAGTGATATCACCGATGTCTGTGTGATGTCACCACTGTCCCCTGTGATGTCATCAATGTCCCCAATGATATCACTGGTGTCTCCTTGTGTTCACCTCCACCCCTCAGTGATGTCACCAATGTCCCTGTGACATCACGGCTGTCCCTTAGCTGTAAGCAGTCCCCTGTGATGTCACTGGTAAACAATGATGTCACTGCTGCTCTTGTGATTTCACCACTGTCCCCAACAGTGCCACCATGTCCCTATGATGTCCCCGATGTCCCTCTGATGTCACCAGACCCTTTTGGTGTGACGGATTGCTTTGTGCCATCACGGCTGTCCCTTTGTTGTCAACATTCCCCTGTGATGTTACTGATCCCCAATGATGTGAATTCTGTCTCTGTGATGTCACCACTGTCCCCAGCAGTAGCACCATGTCCCCACTGGGGACACCGCTGTCCCTGTGATGTCACCAGACCCCACTGATGTCAGTGATGTCCCTGTGACATCACAGAACTCCTTCTCTTGTCACCAGTCACTGGGATGTCACTGGTCCCTTGTGATATGACCCATGTCTGTGTGATGTCACCAATGTCCCCAATGGTACCACCATGTCCCCGTGATGTCACTGATGTCCCCGTGATGTCACTGATGTTCCTGTGACATCACGGCTTTCCCTTTCTTGGCAACAGTCCCCTGTGATGTCACTGGTCACCAGTGATGTCACTGCCTTCTCTGTGATTTCATCACTGTCCCCAGAGGTGGCATTATGTCCTCATGATGTCACTGATGTCCCTGTGATGTCACCAGATGCCTCTGATGTCAACCATGTCCCTGTGACATCACAGGATTCCCCTTCTTGTCACCAGTCCTCTGCAACATCACTGGTCCCCTGTGATATCACCAATGTCTCTGTGATGTCACCACTGTCCCCTGTGGTGTCACCAATGTCCCTGATGATGTCAGTGCTGTCTCTGTAATGTCACCCTTGTCCTTGTGAAGTCACCAATGTCCCCACTGATGTCACCGATGTCCCTGTGATGTCACCAGTGTCACTGATGATGTCACTGGTGTCTCTGTGATGTCACCCCTGGTTTTGTGCAGTCACTGATGTCCTCTGTGATGTCACCGATGTCCCTGTGACATCATGACATTCCCATTGTTGTCACCAGTCCCCTGTTTTGTCATTGGTTTCCAATGACATCACTACTGCCTCTGTGATGTCACCACTGTCCCCAACTGTGGCTCCATGTCCCCATGATGTCACTGATTTCCCTGTGCCATCAGGACTTCCATTTTTTGTCACCAGTCCTCTATGATGTCACTGGTCCCCAATGATTTCTCTACTGTGCCAGTGATGTCACCTCTGTCCCTGATGATGTCACTGGTGTCTCTATGATGTCAACCCTCTCCTTGTGAATTTGCCGATGTCCCAGTGACATCACAGCTCTCCCTTTGTTATCAAAATTCTCCTGTGATGTCACTGCTGTCACTGTGATTTCACCACTGTCCCCAGCAGTGCCACCATTTCCCTGTGATGTCACCAGACCCCTTTGATGTCACCAATGTCCCTGTGACATCACTGCTGTCCCTTTGTCATTACTCTGATGTCACTGGTGCCCATTGATGTCTTTACTGTCTCAGTGATGTCACCACTTCCCCCTGTGATGTCACCAATGTCCCTGATGATGTCACTAATGTCTCTGTGATGTCACCCCTGGCCTTGTGAAGCCACTGATGTCCCCTGTGATACCAAAGATGTCTCGATTGATGTCACTGGTGTCTCTGTGGTGTCATTACTGTCCCCTGTGATGTCAACAATGTCCCTAATGATGTCCTGCTGTCTCTGTGATGTCACCATTGTGCCAAGCGGTGGCACCACGTCCCCATCATGTCACCAATGACAGTGATGTCTCTGTGACATCACAGCTGTCCCTTTGTAGACAACAGTCCTCTGTGATGCCACTGTTCCCCAGTGATGTTACCGATGTTCCAGTGATGTCACCACTGTCCCCTGTGATGCCACCAGTGTCACCGATGATGTCATTAGTGTCTCTGTGATGTCACACATGTCCTTTTGATGTCACTGATGTCCCCTGTAATATGACAGATGTCCCTGTGACATTATGACTGTCCCTTTGTGGACAGCAGTCCCCTGTGACATCAGTGGTCCCCAATAATGTCACTTCTTTCTCTGTGATGTCACCACTGTCCCCAGCAGTGCCACCATGTCCCTATGATGTCAGTGATGTCCCTGTGATGTTACCAGACCCCTGTGATGTCACAGGTGGCTTTGTGCCATCACGGCTGTCCCTGTGCTCTCAACACTCCCCTGTGATGTCACTGATCCCCAATGATGTCACTGACTTTCCTGTGATGTTACCCCTGTTCTTTTGAAGTCACTAAAGTCCCCTGTGATGTCACCAGTGTCCCTGTGACATCACGACTGTCCCTTTCTTGTCATCAGTCTCTGTGATATCACCACTGTCTACAGGGGTGGCACCATGTCCCCGTGATGTCACTGATGTCCCTGTGATGTCAGTGATGTCCCTGTGACATCACAGCTGTCCCTTTCTTGTCACCAGTGCCCTGGGATGTCACTGGTCCCCAATGGTATCACCAATGTCCATGTCATGTCACCACTGTCCCCTGTGATGTCACCCGTGTCCCCGATGATGTCACTGCTGTCTCTGTAATGTCACCCTTGTCCTTGTGAAGTCACCAATGTCCCCATTGATGTCACCAATGTCACTGTGACAGCACCACTGTCCCTTTGTTTTCACCAGTTATCTGTGATGTCACTGGTCCTCAGTGATGTCACCCATGTCCCTGTGATGTCACCAGATTCCTTTCATGTCACTGATGTCCCTGTGACATCACAACTGTCACCTTTTTCTCACCAGCCCCCTGTGATGTCACTGGTCCCCAATGATGTCACAGCTGTCCCTGTGGTGTCACCACTGTGCCCAGCAGTGGTACCTTGTCCCCTTTGATGTCACCAATGTCCCTGTGATTCCACACCTGTCCCTTTGTTTTCCCCAGTCCATTGTGATGTCACTGATACCCAATGATGTCACTCATGTCCCTGTGATGTCACCACTGTCCCCTGTGATGTCACCAATATCCCCAGTGAGGTCACTGACATCTCTTTGATGTCAACCATGTACTTGTGATGTCACTTATGTCTTATGTGATGTCACTGATGTCCCTTTGTTTTCACCAATCCCCAGTGATGACACTCGTCCCCAGTGATGTCAACAGTGTCCCTTTCATTAGGGTTAGGGGTTAAGGTTAGGCATAGGCTTAGGTTTTAGGGTTAGGGTTAGGGGTAAGGGTTAGGTTAGGGTTAGGTTTTAGGTAACGTTTGGGTTAGAGTAAAGCTTAGGGTTAGGGTTGGGGTTAGGGTTTAGGATTAGGGTTTAGGATAAGGGTTTAGGCAACTTTTTGGTTAGAGTAAGGAATAGGGTTACGATTAGGGTTAGGGTTAGGGTTAGGGTTAGGATTAAGGTTAGAGTTAGGGTTGCATGAGGCAAAACCCACCTTTCTCTTGCCCTTCTCGGGGAGCCCCTGCAGGCTCTGCTCCTCCGGTGATCCAACAGCGGCCCCTGCTGACTGGGATTGGAATTGCGCCAAAAAGTGAGGAATACCAGACTGTTCCAGTTTTTTGAGAGGGATTTTTGGTGCAGGATTATTTGGTTGGCCTTGTCCTCTTTCATTGTTCTGCCAACACACATATATCCTTTAATAAAGGGCTGTTTTTTTTACTTTCTCCATACTTCCTCCCCGTACTTGGAGCCTCCTAATTTCGGACTTACAATTTCTTAGAAGGAGGAGTTTGGTCTTCCTCATAACTCATCCTCCTGAGCCAAACACTTGTATTTCATTTAACTGAGAGAGGTGCAAAGTCATGCTTTGTTTACAGCCCAGAGATCTTCCAGGTTCTTCCCATTTGCCTCTGCCCCTCTCAGAGAACTTGTGTGGACACCTTCCCTGCCTGCACCAGGTGATTTCACAAAACTGGGAGCAGAGGGTATTTCATGAAGAAGGACCTGGGAGTGTTTTGAGACCCCTCCAAGCAAATGTTTCCTTCAGGAGAGCTAAAGCCAGGACAGTGGGGGGAACAGCAGAAATGCAGCTCCTCCAGCAATGGCAACACCTCCAGGAATTCCCAGCACATACCCACAGATCCTCCCAGAGGGGTGAGGCAGACATCAAGGTTCAATGGGAATACCCTGTTTGGGATAACTTAGGAGATGGCTGCATCCCCTCTCCCTTACCCAGAGGCTGGAGATGCTGCTGTCTGGGAGCAGGAGGTGCCTGTGTGGGGGTTCAGCACCGCTGGCTTGGTGCAAGTACAAGAAGCGTTTGGACGATACTCCCGGGCATGTGGTGTGACTCTGGGGGATGGTCCAGTGAAGGCTCTAGAGTTGGACTCGATGATCCTTGTGGGTCCCTTCCAACTTGAATTTTCCCACCCATGTGGCTCCATCCCACATCTTCTTTTTCCCCCTGTTTGACACCACCTTAAGCCCGATTTTTTTGTGGTTTGTGGTTCCAGGTGGATGACTCTGATGCCTAAAACATTTCAGCACCTCCCAGGTGTTACACTCTGCCCTGAACCCATTGGGAAGTGTTGAAAATCACCCCCTTTTGTTCAGAGTCCCATGGGGGCTGAAGGAAGCAATCATCCTCCTGCCTTCCCCAAAGCAGCTCTGCCCATCACTGCTGCACACCTGATCCACACAACCTGTGTCCTTCCCTGTGCCCAGGACACGCCCTGTCCTGCCCCTCTCAGCAGCCCTCCAGTGCTCCTCCCTCCTAGACATATTTTGTCCACATGGTGACCCACCCTGCTTCCAGGGTCAACCATTCCCCTCTGGATCTGGATCCTGTGCTGTGTCCTCACAGTGCTCAAGGGCTGTGCTGCCATTGCCCTGCTCTGCTTTGCTCAGCCCCTGCTCTCTCCTCACACACAGCCCTGTGGAACTTCACAAAATCACACTGAATGTTCCAAGTTGGAAGGGACCCACAAGGATCATCGAGTAATCCTGTACCAAAAATCCCTCTCAAAAAAAAAAGGAAACAGTCCTCTCTTTTTGGCGCAATTCCAATCCCGGTCAGCAGGGGTCGCTGTTGGATCACCGGAGGGGCAGAGCCTGCAGGGGCTCCCTGACAAGGGCGATTTTCGCCCCACACACCGAGAAGGGCAAGAGAAAGGGGATGTTTCTGCCTCATCCAAGGAGAAGGGTCAGGAGAAATGTACCCCAAGAGCAACTCTCTGTCTCCAGGAATTTTAACAAAAACCTGCTCCACAGGGCTCATGTGGGAACAGCAAAACACAGTTGACATAGGAATATGCAGAGCTTCTTTTTTTCTAAAACTATAGGGCAAACCTCTATCTACCAACTGATGACAATTTTGATGCAGGGACAGATGTGACCCTGTGACCTCACATGGTATTTTAACACTACAAGGGCATGGGACTTTCTGGGTCCAGCCAGGGCTAAAAACTACTTTGGCCTGGGATTTAGGTTTGGAAAGAAAATGCAAGAAAAGAAAGGAGGGGCAGTAAACCAGTATGAATAAGAAGGTTTGAGGGTCTGGTGGATGTCTCAGCAGAGATCAGGCCGCAGACATCTCCCCTTTCTCACACCGTGTAGTTCCACAGACCCTTTGTGTCTCCCCAGTCACCCCTTTGTATCTCCAGGGCTGTCACTGGGCAACTCAGCCCCATTCCAGGAGGGACTGTGGGAGGCAGAGGTGCAGTCAGGGAGAGAAATCCATGTTTGTTCTGCCCGGGAGCAGAAGCACCTGAGCATTGCACACCCCCAGAGCCCTGAGCACAGCAGGGCCTCTGCCCCTGTGTGCCTGTGCAGCCAGGGGAGCATCAGTGTGGGCACAGCGAAGAGCACACCCGCAGCTGGATCCCATGGTTTATGGACACACAGCTTCCTTTGGACACAGGGGATGGAGATGTCTTCACTCGAGGGGCTCACGTCTCCATGTCCACTCCAGGGAATATATTTGATCTGGATTTCTCCATCAGACATTGTCAATAAATGTGTGAGTCACAAAGATGCTTTTGGATCAAGGCATCCAGAACACATTTGTGATGGGCCTGGGCCTGGTGGAAGGGCTGGGTGTGGCCATGTTGGCATGGCCAGGGTTTGTGGGGAGGGGTTGCCCTGTCAAACCAAGAGAGACCAAGAACATCCCTGAGCATGACATTTGCAATGGCACGTGTTCCATCCCATCCACACAAGAGTCAGTCAGGATGTATCAAACAGGACAAAGCAGATGTCTCCACAGAATCTTGGGCTGCCATTCCCTTGGGATATGGAAGACAGGTGGGATGGCATTCTGGGGTAGTGAGGCATTGGTTCTTTGGTGGCCAGGGAGCATTGCAGAATGGAGAGAACAGGCCGTGATATCTGAAAGGGGTCGATGGCTCACGGGTGGGGCTGCACTGGGACACTGTGGGGTGTGTGTTCTTTGGTTTCCAGGACCCATTCTGGAATGGAGAGGGTAGGACATGACATCACAAAGAGTCCCATGGCAGACATGTTGGGCTGCATTCTTGGGGTGTGAGGCATTATTTCTTTGGTGTCCAGGACCATTCTGGAATGGAGATGATTGGCCATAAAATCACAAATAGGTCAATGGCAAAAAGGAAAGGCTGCAATGTGGGGGTGTGGTGCATTGGTTCTTTGGCTTTCAGTATCATTCTGGAATGGAGAGGGTAGGCCATGGCATCACAAAGGCAACCATGGAACACTTTTGGGGCTGCAGTGAGGGGGTGTGCACTGCAGTTCCACCCAGGAAAGAAAGCCCTGAGCCTCTGCCTCTCAAGTGCAGTTGTTGTGTCATGCTCGGCACTATCAAAGAGTAAGAGTTTTCTATGCATGCACCTTTGGACTGGGAGGGATCTTAGACAGCACTGAACCCTAGACCTAATCTTAAAAATAAATCTAAACCTGAATCTAATGTTAAACCCTAAACCCTAAACGTAACCCTATTCCTTACTCTACCCAAAACATTACCGAAAACCTAACCCTAAACTAAACCTTACCCCTCATCATAATCCTAACCCCTAACCCCTAACCCTAACCCTAAAACCTAAGCGTAAACAAAAGCCTAAGCCTAACCCTAAACCCTAAACCTAACCCTAACCCTAAAACCTAAGTCTAACCCTAACCTTAACCCTAAACCCTTACCCTAACCCGAACTCTAATGAAAGGGACATTGGTGACATCACTGGGGACGAGTGACATAACAGGGGATTGGTGAAAACAAAGAGACAGCTGTCATGTCACACGTACATCGGTGACATCCCATGGGACATCAGTGACATCACAAGTACATGGCTGACATCAGAGAGACATCAGTGGCATCATTGGGGATATTGATGACATCACAGGGGACAGTGGTGACATCACAGGGACATGGGTGACATCACTTGGTACCAGTGACGTCACAGAGGACTGTTGACAACAAAGGGACAGGTGTGGTATCACAGGGAAAACAGTGACATCACAGGGGACATCAATGATTTCACAAGGACGGAGTGACATCACAGTGACACCAGTGATATCATTAAGGACAATGGTGACATCACAGGGGACAGAGGTGACATCACAGGGACATGGGTGACATCATTGGGGACCAGTAACATCACAGGGGACTGGTGACAAAAAAAGGAAAGCCCTGATGTCACAGGGAAATCAGTGACATCATGGGGACAGTGGAGCCACCGCTGGGGTCAGTGGTGACATCACAGAGACACCAGTGACATCATTGGAAACCAGTGACATAACAGGGGACTGGTGACATGAATAGGAAAGTCGTGATGCCACAGAGACATCGGTGACATCACAGGGGACATCAGTGACTGCACAAGGCCAGGAGTGACATCACAGAGACACCAGTGACATCATTGGTGACATCGGTGACAGCCGTGATTTAACAGGGACATTGATGACATCACAGGGGTCTGGTGTTATCACAAGGATATCTGTGACATCACGGGGACAAGGTGCCACTGCTGGGAACAGAGGTGACACCACAGGGACAGCAGTGACATCATTGGGGACCAGTGACATCACAAGGCGCTGGTTAAAACAAGGGGACACCTGTGATGTCACTGGGAAATCGTTAACATCACAGGGACATGGTGACATTACTGGGGACAGTGGTGAAATCACAGGGACAGCAGTGACATCACTGAGGACCAGTGACAACAAAGGGACAGTCGTGATGTCACAGGAACATCGGTGAAATCATAAGAGACCAGGGTAACATCACAGAGACACCAGTGACATTATCGGGTACAATGGTGACATAACAGAAGACATTGGTGACATCACAGGGAAAGTAGTGATGTCATTGTGGACCAGTGACATCACAGGGGACTGTTGTAAACAAAGGGACAGCCGTGATGTCACAGGGGACATCACTGACATAACAACAACAGGGGTGACATCACAGAGACAACAGTGACATCATCTAGGACACTGGTGACATCACAGGGGGCAGTGGCAACATCATAGGGATGTTGATGACATCACTGGGGACCAGAGACATCACAGGGGAGTGTTGAAAACAAGGGACAACCCTGATGTCACAGGGACATCAGTGACTTTACAGGGACAGGGTTGGCATTACAGAGACACCAGTGACTTGATCGGGGACATTGCTGACATCACAGGGGACAGTGGTGACATCACAGGGAAAGTAGTGACATCATAGAGGACCAGTGACATCACAGGGGACTGTTGACAATAAAGGGAAGGTCGTGATGTCACAGGGACATCAGTGATATCATTAAAGACCAGTGACATCACTGGTGACTGGTGACAATGAAAGGATAGTTGTGATGTAACAGATATAACAGTGATGTCACAGGGTCTGGTGACATCAGAGGGACTTTGGTGACATCAAGAGGAAGAGATGTCACTGCTGGAGACAATGGTGACACCACAGGGACAGCAGTGACATCATTGAGGACCAGTGACATCACAGGGGACTGGTGACAATGAAAGGATGGCTGTGATGTCACAGGGAAATCAGTGACATCAAATAGGACATTGGTGACTTCACAAGGGCAGGGTGAAATTAGAGATAACAGTGACATAATCGAGGATATTGGTGACATCACAGGGGACAGTGGTGACATCACAGTGACATAGGTGACATCACTGGGGACCAGGGACATCACAGGGGACTGTTGACAACAAAGGGAAAGCAGTGACATCACATAGACATGGATGACATCAAAGGGGACATCAGTGACTTCACAAGCACAAGGATGACATGACAGAGACACCAGTGACATCATTGGAGACATTGTTGACATCACAGGGGACAGTGGTGACATCAGGGGGACTTGAGTAATATCATTGGGGTCAGTGACAATTCAGGGGACTGGTCACAAGAAAGGGACAGCTGTGATGTCACAGGGACATCGGTGAAATCACAGGGACATGATGCCACCGGTGGGCACAGTGGTGAAATCATAGGGACAGCAGTGACATCACTGGGGATCAGGGACTTCACAGGGAACTGTTGTCATCAAAGGGACAGCCGTGATGTCACAAGGAAAATTGGTGACATCACAGGGGACTTCAGTGACTTCACAAGGACAAGGATGAAATCACAGTGACACCAGTAACATCATCAGGATCATTGTTGACATCACAGGGGATAGTGGTGACCTCACAGGGCGATGGGTGACATCACTGGGGACCAGTGACATCACAAGGAAATGTTGACAACAAAGGGACAGTCGTGATGTCACAGGGACATCACTGACATCGGTGACATGACAAGGACATGGTGCCATGGCTCGACACAGTGGTGACATCACAGAGACAGCAGTGACATCATTGGGGACATTGTTGACATCACAGGGGACAGTGATGACTCCATAGAGACACCAGTGACATTAATGGGGACATCTCTGATATCACAGGGGACATCGATGACTTCACAAGACCATGGATGAAACAGGTGACATCACAGAGACACCAGTGACATCACGAGAGACATGGGTGACATCACAGGGACTTGGGTGACATCACTGGGGACCAGTGACATCACATGGGACTGTTGACAATAAAGGGAAAGCCGTGATGTCACAGGGACATTGATGACTTCACAAGCACAGGGTTGACATTAGAGAGACACAAGTGGCATGGAAATTGCTGAAGTCACTGGGGACAGTGATGACATCACAGGGACAGAAATTACACCATTGAGGACCACTGACATCACAGGGGACTGATGAAAACAAAGGAACAGCTGAGATGTCACACGGAGACCATTTACATCACAGGGGACATCAGTGACTTCACCACGACAGGGGTGACATCACAGAGACATCAGTGACATCATCGGGGACATGGGTGACATCACAGGGAAAGCAGTGAAATCATTGGGGACCAGTGACATCACCGGTGACAGTAATTGGAAGCCATGATGTCGCAGGGACATTGATGACATCACAGGGGACATCAGTGACTGTTCAAGGCCAGGGTGACATCACAGAAACACCCGTGACATCATCGGTGACACTGGTGACATCTTAGGGAACAGTGGTGACATCACAGGGGACAGTGATAACACTACAGAGATACCAGTGACATCAACAGGGACATCTCTGACATGACAGGGGACATCAGTGACATCAGAATGTCAGGTGTAACATCACAGAGACACCAGTGACATTACCGGTGACATTGGTGGCCTCACAGGGGATAGTGGTGACATCACAGGGACATCAGAGACATCACTGGGGACCAGTGACCTCACAGGGGACTGTTGACAACAAAGGGACAGCCGTGATGTCACAGGGTTATCGGTGACATCACAGAGGACAGTGGTGACATCATAGAAACAGCAGGGACATCACTGGGGACCAGTGACATCAGGACGGTTGACAACAGAGGGACAGCCGTGATGTCACAGGGACATTGGTGACATCACAGGGGACTTCAGTGACTTCACAAGGACAAGGATGAAATCACAGTGACACCAGTAACATCATCAGGATCATTGTTGACATCACAGAGAATAGTGGTGACCTCACAGGGAGATGGGTGACATCACTGGGGACCAGTGACATCACAAGGGAATGCTGACAACAAAGGGACAGTCGTGATGTCACAGGGACATCACTGACATCAGTGACATGACAAGGACATGGTGCCAGGGCTCGACACAATGGTGACATCACAGAGACAGCAGTGACATCATTGGGGACATTGTTGACATTACAGGGGACAGTGATGACTCCATAGAGACACCAGTGACATTAATGGGGACATCTCTGATATCACAGGGGACATCGAAGACTTCACAAGGCCATGGATGAAACAGGTGACATCACAGAGACACCAGTGACATCACGAGAGACATGGGTGACATCATAGGGACTGGGGACCGGTGACATCATAGGGACTGGGGACCAGTGACATCACACGGGACTGTTGACAATAAAGGGAAAGCTGTGATGTCACAGGGACATTGATGACTTCACAAGCACAGGGTTGACATTAGAGAGACACAAGTGGCATGGAAATTGCTGAAGTCACTGGGGACAGTGATGACATCACAGGGACAGAAATTACATCATTGAGGACCACTGACATCACAGGGGACTGATGAAAACAAAGGAACAGCCAAGATGTCACAAGGAGACCATTTACATCACAGGGGACATCAGTGACTTCACAACGACAGGGGTGACATCACAGAGACATCAGTGACATCCTCGGGGACAGAGGTGACATCACAGGGAAAGCAGTGAAATCATTGGGGACCAGTGACATCACGGGTGACAGTAATTGGAAGCCATGATGTCGCAGGGACATTGATGACATCACAGGGGACATCAGTGACTGCACAAGGCCAGGGTGACATCACAGAGACACCAGTGACATCATCGGTGACACTGGTGACATCTTAGGGAACAGTGGTGACATCACAGGGGACAGTGATAACACTACAGAGACAGCAGTGACATCAACAGGGACATCTCTGACATGACAGGGGACATCAGTGACATCAGAATGTCAGGTGTGACATCACAGAGACAGCAGTGACATTACCGGTGACATTGGTGGCCTCACAGGGGATAGTGGTGACATCACAGGGACATCAGAGACATCACTGGGGACTGTTGACAACAAAGGGACAGCCATGATATCACAGGGTTATCGGTGACATCACAGAAGACCATGGTGACATCATAGAAACAGCAGGGACATCACTGGGGACCAGTGACATCAGAGTGACAACAGAGGGATAGCAGTGATGTCACAGGGACATTGGTGACATCACAGGGGTCTGGTGACATCACAGGGACATGGTGGCACTGCAGGAGACAGTGGTGATATCACCAGGACAGCAGTGACATCATTGGAGACCAGTGACGTCACAGGGGACTGCTTACAGCAATGGGAAAGTCAAGATGTCACAGAGACATTGGTGACAACAAAGGGACGGTCATGATATAACGTGGACATTGGTGACATCATTGGGGATATTGGTGACTTCACAAGGACAAGGGTGACATAAGAGACACCATGACATCATCGGTGACACTAGTGACATCACAGAGACATCCATGACAGCTTTGGGGACTAGTGACCTTGCAGGGGAATGGTGACAACAAAGAGATAGTTGTGACAACCACAGTGATGTTGGGGACATTGGTGACTTCACAAGGACAAGGGTGACATTACAGAGACAGTCACCCCTGGAGCCCCCCGCTACCAAAACCCACCCACAGAAACCCCTGACACCCAGTGACTTCCACTTGCCCCAGGATGGTCCCAGTTCCTATCAATGTGATCCCAGTCACTCCCAGTTACTCCCAGTTGCCTCCAGCATGATCCCAGTTGCTCCAGGTATGTTCCCAGTTGGCTTCCAGCACGGCCCCACTGGCTCTCAACTCCTTCCTGCATAGTTCCAGTCACTCCCAGTTTGATCCTGGTCCCTTACAGACACTCCCACTATGATCCCAGTATGGTGCTGATCACTCCCACTGTGATCCCAGTCACTCCCAATAGGATCCCAGTTGCCCCCAAGGTGGTCCCAGTTGCTCCCAGCCCCAGCCCAGGATGGTTCCTTTCCCTCTCAGGGACTCCCAGTCTGAGTCCAGTATGGCCCCAGGCTCTGTCAGGCACTGCCTGGACAATGCCATTCTCCCTCTGCATGATTCCAGTTCCTCCCAGTATGATCCTGGTATGAGTTCAGTCACCACTGGTGTGATCCCAGGAACTTCCAGACACTTCCAGTAGGAAGCCAGTATGATCCCACTCATCCCCAGTATGGCTGCAGTCCCTCTCACACACTCCCAGTATTACTGCAGTCACTCCCAGTATGATCCCAGTAGGACCCCAGCAGGGGCCCAGCTGCTCCCAGTATGATCCCAGTTGCCCCAGTTCTGGTCCCGCTGGATCCAGTCCATGTCTGGGTCTATCCCGGTGTCCCCCTGTCCCCCACCCCGGTGTCACACCCTTTTCTCTCCCCACAGAGCTCCTGAGCCGGCGGCGGCCGCAGCCCCTCCCCGGGGCCTCGGGCACAGCCGGGACCCCCCAGTCCATCCCCACCCGGAGTTTGGGGGTCGTGTGTGTCCCCCGGCCCTGCTTTTGTTCTCACATCAGCTGCCTGCTGCTCCCAGTTTTCCCACTAAAGCTTTCCAGTACTCTGCAGTCCTGATTTTTGGTGGGGAGTGGGGGAGCTCTGAAATCCTGGGCACGGAGGGAGGGGGGGGGAGGGTTTGGGCACTCCCAGACTCCCAAATCCCGTGAACAGGGGGAGATTTGGCACCCTTGGTGGCTCGGAACCTCATTCCCACGTATCCAGGTCACCCCAAAGCCAAGTTCCAGGAATCCGGGACCAATCAAAACCCACCTCGAACCCCCCAAACCGCATGCAGAGTCATCCCCAGCAGCAGCCAGTGGGAGCGAGCGCTGCTGGAACGTCATTAGTTGCTGGGCAGACCCGGCTCAAACTGAGCCATCACCGAGATCAGCCAATCGACTCGTTTGGGGGACACGTCGGAGCTCCGGGACACTGGATCCCCGTTTTTTGGTTCAGCTGAGCTCCGGGACCTCTGGATGCCCGTTTTTGGGCGCCTCTGAGCTCCCACCTCCCCCGCACCCCACGGACCCTCAGAACTCCCCACCCCCGGGGCTGCAGCGCCTCAAACGACCTTCAGCCAATCAAAAAGCGTTGGCCCATCCTGCGACCAATCAGAGTGCATCTTTCTGATGACTCATCGGTTGCCGGGAAGACGCGAGGAAAAACGAGCCCCCAGCTTTACCTTAAGCCAATCAGAGCGCGTCCAAAACACCCCAAAACGGCCCCGCCCGGCTGGTTTTGGGGTGTCAGTCCCTGCCCGGCGCTGGGGATGGAGCGTGTGTGGGGACCTGGGGCCGTACTGGTGGTACTGGTGGTGCTGGGAGCCCCCCCGGCTGCAGGCGAGGAGCTCTCGGGTGAGCGTGGGGGGCGGGAAGGGACGAAAGGGGGGATAAAAAAGGGGATGGGAGCCACAAAAGTGAGTGCGAGGGGGCTTGGAACCCCCGGAATTAGTGGGAGGAGAGTGGGAGCCCCAAACTTAGAAAGGTGGGGGTCTGGGGATTGGGAGGAGGGTGGGAGAGGGGGAAAAGGGGGTGGGAGAGCAGGAAGAGGGGTGGCAGGGGGGTCCCTCGGTGTCCCTCATCACTGGAGCCCTGCAGCGGTTCCCTGGGGCTCTGGAGGGGTCGTATCCGCACTGAGGGTGTCCCCAACCCCCCTCTCCATCCCCGGGGGGCTGATGGGGGTTCCCCCCCAGCCAAGAGCCGGTGCTGCGGCGGCCGTGGGGCAGAGGGGGATGGGAAAGGGGGATCCGGAGTCTTCTGAGCTCCCAACCTGCTGTGGGGGGCTGGGGGCTGGAGGGGGGTAACACGAGGCACCCCCTGACCCGTGTCCTGCACACACAGGGATGTTCCAGGAGATGATTAAATTCGAGTGTCACTTCATCAACGGCACCGAGCGGGTGAGGTTGGTGGTGAGGAACATCTACAACCGGCAGCAGTACGCCCACTTCGACAGCGATGTGGGGATCTATATGGGAGACACCCCGGATGGGGAGAAGGCGGCCAGGTACTGGAACAGCGTACAGGAAAGGCTGGAGCACCTGCGGGCTGCGGTGGACACGTTCTGCCGGCACAACTACAAGGTGTCCACCCGGTTCCTTGTGAACCGCAGAGGTGAGTGCGAGGCAGAGCGGGTCCCCTCGGGAATTCCCCTGCCCCGGGAACGACCCTGGAGCCCCTCAAACCCTCCCTTGGAATCACCCCTGACCCCTCAGCCCTCCCTGTGCCCATCCCCGTGGCCTTATGCCCCCTCCCAGTGCCCCCTAATCCATCCCAGTCTCTCCCAGTGCCCCCCATTCCATTCCGATCCATCCCAGTTTTTCCCAGTGTCCCCCAGTCCATCCCAGTCTCTCCCCGTGCTCCCCCGCGTCTCCGCCCCGCTAGGGCCACGGCTCTCCCTCCCCTCAGCCAATCAAAGTGCGTCTCTCTAATGACTCATCAGTTGCCGGGCAGACCCGCAGCGCAGAGTTCCCTCTTCAAGACTGTCCCGCTCGGGTCCTTCCCAGTCCTTCCCAGTCATTCCCAGTCTCTCTCATTCCATTCCCAGTCACTCCCACTCATTCTCAGTCCCTCCCAGTCATTCCCACACCCTCTCAATCCATTCCCAGTCTTTCTCAGTTCACTCCCACACCTCCCAACTCTCTTCCCAGTGCCCTCCCAGCTCATCCCCTTCTACCCTAGTCTATTCCCAGTCCCTCCCACTGCCATCCCAGTCCCTCCTAGTGCCACCCAAACCCCTACCAATGTCCTACAAACCCTCTCTCCTCTCTCCCAGTGCCCCCCAGCTCAGCCTAGTGTCTCCCCTTCTTGCCCAGTGCCCCCCAACTCAGCACAGTCTCTCCTGTCTCTCTCCCAGTGCCCCCCAGCGTGTCCATCTCGCTGGTGCCGTCGAGCTCCCAGCCCGGCCCCAGCCCCTGCTCTGCTCCGTGATGGATTTCTACCCTGCGCCGGTGCAGGTGAGGTGGTTCCAGGATGGGCAGGAGCTGCCGGAGCACGTGGTGGCCACCGACGTGGTCCCCAATGGGGACTGGACCTACCAGGTGCTGGTGATGCTGGAAATCCGCCCCCGGCGCGGGGTCACCTCCCCCTGCCAGGTGGAGCACGTCAGCCTGGAGCACCCCCTCAGCCGGCACTGGGCTACGGCCCGGCCCCCCCAGCATGGGGGGACACTGGCAGGGGGGTCAGGGGGCTGGGGGGGCACTAGGGACACTGGGAGGCACCATGGAGGGTGATGGAGAGGCTGAGGAGGAGGTTGGGGGGTCCTGGGAGGGATGGGAGGGGCTGTGGGGAGTCATAGGGGAGACTGGGAGGGAGTTTGGGGGAGCCTGGGAGGGATGGGAGGGAGGTTGGGGAGGGGCTTGGGGTGACCGGGATGGGGATGGGGAAGTTCTAGGTGGGCTGGGAAGGGACTGGGAGAGGTTCAGGGGATGTCCTGGGGGTGATGGGAGGGGGTTGGAGGCTCTTAAAGGGGATGGGAGAGACTTTGTGGATCCCCAAGGGGCTGGGAAGAGACAGGCAGGAGGTTTCAGGGGGTGCTGTGTGGGTTGGGGGAGACCAGGACAGGGTTTGTGAGGTCCTGGATAGTCTCTGGGAGGTTTAGGGGGTCCTGACTCCTCCGGCTCTCCCCAGAGATGCCACAGGACACCGTCCACAGCAAGATCCTGGTAGGGGTCGGGGGCTTCATTTTGGGTTTCATCTTCCTGACGCTGGGGCTCGGCTTCTACCTGCGGGAGAAGGTAAAGGGGGGGTCCCTGGGGGTCGTGTCCCCCTCTTCCCCAGAGCGCCCCACCCTTCTCTCACACCCTTTTCTCTCATCCACAGAGCTCCTGAGCTGCCGGCGGCCGCAGCCCCTCCCCGTGGCCTCGGGCCCAGCCGGGACCCCCTAATCCATCCCCGCCCGGAGTTTGGAGGGGTCGTGTGTCCCCCGGCCCTGCTTTTGTTCTCACACCAGCCCCCTGCTCCCAATGCTCCCAGTAAAGCTTCCCAGTTCTCTGCAGTCCTGCTTATTGGAGGACAATGAGGGGGCTGAAAAAATACTGGAAACAGGGGATTTGGCTACTCCGAGACCCAAAAAATCCTGGAGAAAGGTGGTTTGGGCACATCCAGAGCCCTAATATCCTGGGAACGGGGATGGGGGAGTGGGTTAGGTACTCCCAGACCCACAAAATCCAGGGAACGGAAGGTGATTGGCAGTCAGGGCTACTCAGAAGCTCACTTCCCTGTATTCAGGTCACCCGAAACTCCAATCCCCGAAATCCGGGACCCCCCAAAAACCCACCCTGGCGACCCCAAGCTGCGGGCAGGGTCAGCCCCAGCAGCAGCCAATGGGAGCCAGCGCTTTTGACGCGTCATCAGTTGCCGGGCAGACCCGGTCGAAACGGAGCCCCCACCGAGATCAGCCAATCGACTCGTTTGGGGGGCATATCGGAGCTCCGGGACACCTGGATCGCCGTTTTTGGGTTCAGCAGAGCTGCGAGACCTCTGGATGCACATTTTTGCGTACCACTGGGTTCCCACCTCCCCCGCACCCCACGGACCCCCCAGAACCCCCCACACCCGGGGCTGTAGCGCCTTGAACGGCCTCAGCCAATCAGGAAGCGCTCTTGAAGCCCTCGGCTAATCAGAGCACGTCTCTCTGATGACTCATCGGTTGCCGGGAAGACGCGAGGAAAAACGGGACCCAACTTTGCGCTCAGCCAATCAGAGCGCGTCCAAAACAGTCCAAAAACGGCCCCGCCCGGCTGGTTTTGGGTTGTCAGCACCTGCCCGGCGCTGGGGATGGAGCGTGGGCGGGGAGCTGGGACCGTACTGGTGGTACTGGTGGTGCTGGGAGGCCCCCCGGCTGCGGGCGAGGAGCTCTCAGGTGAGCGAGGGCGGCGGGAAGGCGGGAAAGAGGAGAGAAAAGAGGGGGTGGGAGCCCCAGAAGTGAGAGCGAGGGGGCTTGGAACCCCGGAATTAGTGGGAGGGGAGTGGGAACCCCAAAGTGAGCGCGGGAGGGTCTGGGGATTGGAGGGAAGCTGGGAAAGGGGTGGGAGAGGGGGGAAAAGGGGGGTGGGAGAGCAGGAAGAGGGATGCCAGAGGGGTCCCTCAGTGTCCCCCATCACTGGAGCCCTGCAGCGGTTTCCTGGGGCTCTGGGAGGCGGGGGGCGGATCCGCACTGTGGGGTCCCCAACCCTTCTGTCCATCCCCGAGGGGCTGATGGGGGAGTTCCCCCCAGCCAAGAGTCGATGCTGCGGCGGCCGTGGGGCGGGGGGGGTGGGAAAGGGAGGTCCAGGGTGGCGCCCTGAGCTCCCAACCTGCTGGCAGGGGCTCGGGGATGGTAGGGGGGACGTGGCACCCCTGACCCGTGTCCTTGTCACACAGGGGTGTTCCAGTTTCTAGGAAAGCACGAGTGTTACTTCATCAACGGCACCGAGCGTGTGAGGTTCGTGGAGAGGCTCATCTACAACCGGGAGCAGTTCGTGCACTTCGACAGTGATGTGGGGGTCTTTGTGGGGGACACCCCGAATGGGGAGATCCAGGCCAGGCAGTGGAACAACGACCAGGAAGGGTTGGAGCTCAGACGGGCTCAGGTGGACAGGCTCTGCCGGAACAACTATGAGGTGTCCACCCCGTTCAGTGTGAACCGCAGAGGTGAGTGCGGGACAGAGTGGGTCCCTCGGGAATTCCCCTGCCCCGGGAAGGACCCTGGAGCCACTGAAACCCTCCCTGGGAATCACCCTAGACCCCTCAGCCCTCCCTGTGCCCATCCCTGTGGCCTTGTGCCGCCCCCCAGTCCAATCCAGTCTCTTCCTATGCCCCCCAAGTCCATCCAAGTCTCTCCCATTGCCCCTTATTGCATTGCGATCCATCCCAGTTTTTCCCAGTGTCCCCAGTCCATCCCAGTCCATCCCAGTGCACCCCCGCGCCTCCACCCCACTGCTGCCACCGCTCTCCCTCCCCTCAGCCAATCAGAGCGCACCTTTCCAATGACTCATCGGTTGCCGGGCAGATCCGCAGCGTAGAGTTCCCCCACCACAACTCAGCCTCCTAGTCCCGTTCGGTTCCTTCCCAGTCCCTCCCAGTGATTCCCAGACCCACCCAGTCATTCCAAGAACCTCTCAGTCCATTCCCAGTCCTTCTCAGTTCACTCCCACATCTCCCAACTCTCCCCACTGTCCGCCCCATCCCCCACTCCATCCCCTTCTACCCCAGTCTATTCCGAGTCCATTCCAGTCATTTCCAGTCGCTCCCAGTCATTCCCAGACCCTCTCAGTCCACTCCCAGTCGTTCTCAATTCACTCCCACATCTCCCAGCTCTCTCCCAAGTGCCCCCTCAGCCCATCTCCTTCTACCCCAGTCAATTCCCAGTCCCTCCCAGGGCCATCCCAGTATCCCCCAGAGCCACCCAAATCCCTACCAATGTGCTACAAGACCTCTCCCCTCTGTCCCAGTCTCCCCCAGCTCAGCCCAGTGTCTCCCCCATCTCTCCCAGTGCCCCCCAGCGTGTCCATCTCGCTGGTGCCGTCGAGCTCCCAGCCCGGCCCCGGCCACCTGCTCTGCTCCGTGATGGATTTCTACCCTGTGCCGGTGCAGGTGAGGTGGTTCCAGGATGGGCAGGAGCTACCGGAGCACGTGGTGGCCACCGACGTGGTCCCCAACGGGGACTGGACCTACCAGGTGCTGGTGATGCTGGAAATCCCCCCCCGGCGCGGGGTCACCTACACCTGCCAGGTGGAGCACGTCAGCCTGGAGCACCCCCTCAGCCGGCACTGGGGTACGGCCCGGCCCCCCCAGCATGGGGGGACACTGGCAGGGGGGTCAGGGGGCTGAGGGAGCACTGGGGACATGGGGAGGCACTTTGGGGGGGCAATGGAGATGCTGAGGAGGTTGGGGTGTCCTGGGAGGGCTGAGAGGGGCTGTGGGGAGTCCTGGGGGTGACTGGGAGGGAGTTTGGGAGAGCCTGGGTGAGATGGGAGGGAGACTGGGGGGTGCTTGGAGTGACTGGGAGGGGGTTGGGGAAGTGCTGGGGGGCTGGGAAGGGACTGGGAGGGGTTTAGGGGGGTCCTGGGGGTGATGGGAGGGGGATTGGAGGTTCTTAAAGGGGATGGGAGGGGCTTTGTGGGATCCTGGAGGGGCTGGGAAGGGACTGGCAGGAGGTTTCAGGGGATGCTGGGTGGGCTTGGGGAGACCAGGGCAGGGTTTTCAGGGGGTCTCGGGTGGTCTCTGGGAGGTTTAGGGGGTCCTGATCCCCCCCGGTTCTCCCCAGAGATGCCACAGGACACCGTCCGCAGCAAGATCCTGGTGGGGGTCGGGGGCTTCGTGTTGGGTTTCATCTTCCTGGTGCTTGGGCTCGGCTTCTACCTGCGGGAGAAGGTAAAGGGGGGTCCCCGGGGGTCGTGTTCCCCCTTCCCCAGAGCATGTGAGCCCCCCCAGCCCGCTGTCACCCTCTTTTCTCTCCCCACAGAGCTCCTGAGCTGGTGGTGGCCGCAGCCCCTCCCCGTGGCCTTGGACCCAGCTGGGATCCCCCAGTCCATCCCCACCTGGAGTTTGGGGGGGTCGTGTGTCCCCCCCGGCCCTGCTTTTGTTCTCACACCAGCCACCTGCTGCTCCCAGTGCTCCCAGTAAAGCTTCCCGGTTCTCTGCAGTCCTGGTGTTGAAGAGCAGGTGCCCTCCCAAAGCACCCCCAGAATCAGCTTATCCAAACTGTACAATGGTTGGCACCCGTTGTCTTTCTGCTTCCAGGAGTGTGTATTTTTCTGCCATGTCTGGTTCAATGTTTTCACAGCTTATTGGCTCAAATTGTATCTGCTTTTTTAAAGAAAAAGGGGGAAGTGTTGGGATTTTTAGTGCAAATATAGAGGATATGCTGCAGCTCTGAGATCATAACCTTATGTTGCAATTGTGAAAACATGCTCTGTTGTTCTGATGGCCTTCTGATGGTACCAGGATGTGAAAGATCTCCCAAGAGAAGCAGTAGCAAAACTGGATATAGAAAACAGGGTCTCAGTACCGGCTATCGGAGTGGGAAAGGACATAAAGAATATTAAAGAGACAGAGCTGATAGAAGAGTATTGTTAGAAAACTGGATAAAAGACTGCCACTTGATTCCAATCAACGGCGCTCTCTGATCATCACATTGGTGTGCTGAGTCGTCCGTGCTCGCATGAAAACCCCCCAGGCAGGTGCCCTCCCAAAGGCCCCCAAACATCCCCAACATCCCCAGTGATGTCACCACTGTCCCTGTGATGTCACTGGTGTTCCCAATGATGTCACAGCTGTCCAGTTGATGTCATCACCATCCCTGTGATGTCACCAGACAGTTGTGATGTCAGTGGTCTCCAGTGATGTCACTGCTGTCCCCACAGATGTCACCACTCTCCCTGTGATGTCACTGATGTCCCCAGGGGTGGTCCCTGTGTCCCCAATGATGTCACCACTGCCCCTGTGATGTCACCACTGTCCCCAGTGATGTCACTGATGTCCCTGTGATGTCACCACTTTCCCAAGTGATGTCACTGATGTCCCTGTGATGTCACTAGTGTCCCCAGGGGTGTCCCCAGTGTCTCCAATGATTTCACCACTGTCCCTCTGATCTCACCGACAACCCCAATGATATCACTGCTGTTCCTGTGATGTCACCGCTGTCCACTGTGATGTGACTGGTGTCGCTATGATGTCACCCCTGTCCTTGTAAAGTCACCACTGTCCCCTCTGATGTCACTGATGTCTGTGTGACATCACAGCTGCCCCGTTGTTGTCACCAGTCCCCTGTAATGCCATTCGTCCTCAATGATGTCACTGATGTCACTGTGATGTCACCACTGTCCCCTGTGATGTAACCAATGTCCCTGATGATGTCACTAGTCTCTCTTTGATGTCACCGATGTCCTTGTGAAGTCACCAATGTCCCCTGTGATTTCACTGCTCTCCCTGTGATGTCACAACTGTCCCCAATGGTAACACCATGTCTCTGTGATGTCACCGATGTTCCTGTGATGTCATCGATGTCTCCTGTGATGTCACTGATAGTCCTGTGACATCACAGCTGTCCTTTTGTTGTCAACAGTCCCCTCTGAGGTCACTGGTCCCCACTGATGTCACCGATGTCCCTGTGATGTCACCAATGTCCCTGTGATGTCACTGGTCTCCAGTGATGTCACTGCTGTCCTCACAGGTGTCACCACTGTCCCCTGTGATGTCAATGGTGTCCCAGGGGTGGTCCCTGTGTCCCCAGTGATGTCACAGCTGCCCCTGTGATATCACCTCTGTCCACTGTAATGTCACAGGGGTCACTGTGATGTCACCCCTGTCCTTGTGAAGTCACCACTTTTCCCTCTGATGTCACCGATGTCCCTGTGACATCACAACTGTCCCTTTGTTGTCAGCAGTCCTCTGTTATGTCACTGGTCCCCAGTGATGTCATTGATGTCCCTGTGATGTCTCCAGTGTCACCAATCATGTCACTGGTGTCTCTGCAATGTCACCCCTGGCCTTGTGCAGTCACTGATGTCCCCTGTGGTGTCAAAGCTTCCCTTTATTGTTACCAGTCCCCTGTGATGTCACTGGTCCCCAATGATTTCACTGTTTTCCCAGTGATGTCACCACCGTCCCTTGTGATGTCACCAATGTCCTCTGTGATGTCAGGATCTCCCTGTGACATCATGGCTGTCCCTTTGTTTTCACCAGTCCCCTGTGATGTCATTGGTATTCAGTGGTGTAACCTCTACCCCTGTGATGTCAACACTGTCCCCAGTGACTTCAGCAATGTCCCCAATGATGTCACTGGTGTCTCTATAATGTCAACCCTGTGCTTGTGAAGTCATTGATGTCCCTGTGACATCACGGCTGTCCCTTTATTGTCAACAGTCTCATGCAATGTCATTGGTCTGCAGTGATGTCACCACTGTCCCCTGTGATGTCTCCCATGCCTCTGATGATGTCACTGGTGTCTCTGTGATGTCACCCCTGGCCTTGTGAAGTCATCGAGGTCCCCTGTGATGTCACAAATGTCCCAATTGATGTCACTGGTGTCTCTTGGGTGTCATCACTGTCCCCTGTGATGTCAACAATGTCCCCAATGATGTCACTGGTGTCTCTGTGATGTCACTGTGCCAAGCTGTGGCACCATGGTCCCGTCATGTCACCAATGTCAGTGATGTCCCTGTGACATCATGGCCGTTCCTTTGTTGTCAACAGTCCCTTGTGATGTCACTGGTCCCCAGTGATGTCACTGCTGTCTCTCTGATGTCACTACTGTCCCCAGCAGTGGCACCATGTCCCTGTGAGGTCACCAATGTCTCTGTGATGCCTTTTACTTCACTGATGTCCCTGTGACATCACAGCTGTCCCTTTGTTTTCACCAGTACCCTGATGATGGTCCTCAGTGATGTCACTGCTGTCTCTGTGATTTCATCCCTGTCCCTGTGATGTCATTGATTTCCCTGTGGCATTGCTTCTGTCCCTTTGTATTCACCATTCCCTCGTATATTTCGCTGTTCCTCTGTGATTTCACCGATGTCCCTGTGATGTCACCACTGTTCCCTGTGATGTCAGCAATGTCCCAGATGATGTCACTGGTGTCTCTGTGATGTCATCCCTGTCCTTGTGAAGTCACTGATGTCCCCTGTGATGTCACTCATGTCCCTGTGACAACAGGGCTTAACCTTTGTTCTCATTAGTCCTCTGCAATGTCACTGGTCCCCAATGATATCACTGTGGTCCCTCTTATGCCACCACTGACGTCAGCGCTGGTACCTTGTCCCTGTGATTTCTCCAATGTCCCTGTGATATCACCCGTCCTTTGTGATGTCACCACTGTCCCCTGTGATGTCACTGTTGACCCTTGTGATGTCAGCAATGTCCCTGATGATATAAATGGTGTCTCTGTGATGTCACCCCTGTGCTTGTGATTCCACCACTGTGCCCACCGGTGGCATCATGTCCCTGTGACGTGACCGGTCCCCAATGATGTCACTGATGTCCCTGTGACATCACGGCTGTCCCTTTCTTGTGACCAGTCCCCTGTGATGTCACTGACCCTAATGATATCACTCATGTCCCCCTGATGTCACCACTGTCCCCTGTGATTCAACAATGTCTCTGATGATGTCACTGCTCTCTGTCATGTCATCTTTGTGTTTGTGATGTCACCAATGTCCATGTGACTTCACTGCTTTACCTTTTTTGTCAGCAGCCCCCTGTTATGTCACTGGTCCCCAGTGATGTCACCCATGTCACTTTGATGTCATCAATATCCTCGATGATGTCATTGTTGTCTCTGTAATTTCAACCCTGCCCTTGTGAAGTCACCAGTGTCCTATTTGATGTCATTGATTTCCCTGTGACATCACAGCTATCCTTTCATTGTCCCCTGTGATGCCACTGGTCCCCAATGATGTCACCACTGTCTTCAGCAGTGTCACCATGTCCCTGTGATATTAATGATTTCCTGGTGACATCATGTCTGTCCTCTTGTTTTCACCAGTCACCTGTGATGTCACTGGTCCCCAGTGATGTCACTGCTGTCCTTGTGGTGTCAGCACTGTGTCCAACAATGGCACCTTGTCCCCGTTATGTCACTGATATCATTGTGATGTCACCAGACCCCTATGATGTCACCGATGTCCCTGTTATATCACCTATGTCACCGATGTCACCGATGATGTCACTGGTGTCTCTGTGAGGTCACCCCTGGCCTTGTGCAGTCACTGATGTACCCTGTGACATCACAGCTTTCCCATTGTTGTCACCATTCCCTGTTTATGTCACTGGTCCCCAGTGATGTCACCGATGTCCCTGTGACATCACGGCTTTCTCATTGTTGTCACCAGTCCTCTGTTATGCCACTGGTTTCCAATGACATCACTGCTGTCTCTGTGATGTCACCACTGACCCCAGCGGTGGTTCCACTGTCCCCATGATGTCCCTGATTTCCTTGTGATATAAGGGCTTTCCTTTTTTGTCACCGGTCCCTTGTGATGTTACTGGTCCCCAGTGATGTCACCAATGTCCTTGTGAAATCACCGATGTCCCCTGTGATGTCAGTGATTTCCCTGTGATACCACACCTGTCCCTTTGTTTTCAACAGTCTCCTGTGATGTCACTGATCCCAGTGATGTCACCTATGTCCCTGTGATGTCACCACTGTCCCCTGTGATGTCATTGATATTTCCAAGATGTCACTGATGTCTCTTTGATGTCAGCCATGCACTTGTGATGTCACTGATATCCCATGTGATATCACTGATGTCCTTGTGACATCTCAACTGTCTCTTTGTTTTCGCCACTTCCCTGTGATGTCACTCATCCCCAGTGATTTCATCCATGTCTCTTTCATTAGAGTTAGGGTTAGGGTTAGAGATAAGGGTTAGGCTTAAGGGTTAGGGTTAGGGTTTAGGAATTACTGTTTAGGGTTTGGGTTTGGGTTAAGGGTTAGGGTAAGGGTTAGTGTGTTAGGGTTTAGGGTTAGGCTTAGGCTTACGTTTAGGCTTAGGTTTTAGGGTTAGTGTTGGGGCTTAGGAGTTAGGGTTATGGCTAGGGGTAAGGGTTAGGTTAGAGTTAGGTTTTCAGTAATGTTTGGGTTAGAGTAAGGGATAGGGTTACGGTTTGGGTTTAGGGTTTAGCTTTACGTTCAGATTTAGATCTTTTTTTAAGGTTAGGTCTAGAGTTCAGTGCTGTCTAAGATACCTCCCAGTCCAAAGGTGACTACACACAAAGCTCTTGCTCTTTGTGTAGTGCTGAGCATGACAAAAGAACTGCACTGGAGAGACAGAGGCTCAGGGCTTTCTTTCCTGGGTGCAATGCCAGTTGTTTGCTTGTAGGGACGCTGGGCTGAAACTGCCGTCTGACAGCCAAAATTCCATACGGATGAAGAAAACTCCCTGACCAAAGGTGCTCGCACAGAAAGCTCTTCCTCTTTATACAGAGCCAAGAGAAGCGCCCCAACTGCACTGGGTAGATGGTGAGTCAGGGCTAGGGTGAGTGTTCGAGGCTATGATTAAAGGTCAGGGTTAGCGTAAGGGTTAGGGTTAGGTTTAAAGTTAGGTTTAGGTTAGGGTTAGAGCTTAGGTAACATTTGGGTCAGAGAAAGGGATAGACTTCAGGTTAGGGTTTAGGTAATGTTTTTGTTAGGATTAGGTTTAGGGTTAGGGTTATGGTTAGGGTTAGGATTAGATAACGTTTGGGTTAGAGTAAGGGATATGGTTACGGTTATGGGTTAGGGGTTAGGTTTTAGATGTTTTTTCATATTAGGTCTAGGGTTCAGTACTGTCTAAGATACCTCCCAGTCCAAAGGTGCACGCACAGAAAGCTCTTGCTCTTTGTGTAGTGCCGAGAGTGGTGCACAAATTGCACTCAGTAGATGGTGAGTCACAGTTAATGTGAGGTATTGGGATTTAGGGTTAAGGTTTCAGATGGGGTTAGGGTTAGAGTTAGGATTAGGTTAGGTTTAGGATTTAGGTAATGTTTGGGTTAGAGTAAGGGATAGTTTTATGGTTAGGGGTTAGGGTTTAGTGTTAGGTTTAGGTTTAGAGTTTTTTTAAGTTTAGGTCTAGGGTTCAGTACAGATGAAGATACCTCCCAGACAAAGGTGCCTGCACACAAAGCTCTTACTCTTTGTGCAGTGCCGAGAGTGGCGCAGCAACTGCACTTGAGAGACGCAGACTCAGGGATTTCTTTCCTGGGTGGAAGGGCAGTCATTCTCTTGTAGGAGTGCTGGGCTGAAATGGCCGTCCCACAGTGGGACACATTTGCTTGTTCTAACGAAAAAAGGAACTGAGCATTGAATGTTTTCCTTCCCCTCCTTCCTCACTTTGTGGGAGGGATGTTGAATGGGCAGGTTGGCCTTTCCTTAGTTGATTGAGCAACAAAAAAGAACTGGTCAGGGACTCAGATTCCAGACTGATGGCCCTCCAAGTCGGCGGGGAGGGATCAGGAGGGTTTCTTTTGTTTTCTTTTCTTTTCCCTCTCCTGGGAAATAGGACACTTCATTGTTGCCTGAACTGAGACAAGGTGTGGGTTGGAAAATCTCCAAGGTTTCTTCTCAGCCTGGCCACTTGGCTCTAGTGTACCTGCACCCTGTTTTCTGCCTTTAGCCCAGACTTGCTCAGACTTCATCAGAGAGGAACTGTTTGGAAAGGAGGTCACACTTTTTTTCCTCATCTGCTCCCATGTTTTTGGCAGTCGTTTTTTGTTGTTTTTTTTTTTTTTTTTTTTAATACACATCAAGGAAAAGGGGAAGTCACACAGCCAGCCACAGACAGCGTGAGTTTTCTTGGGAAGAACCCCTTCTCTCCTCTTTCCCCTTCTCGGTGTGGGGGAAAATCTCTATTTTGGGCTTCTCCTGCACCCCTGGGGACCCCTCATGGCAACCGCCGTATCCAACAGCACCCCTGCTGGACACCAGTGTACACTGCAGGTTCTGCTCCTCCACTGATCCAACAGCGCTCCCTGCTGACTGGGGTTCCAATTGCACCAAAAAAGTGCAAACTGATCTGCTCACTTGTTTGTTTGAAGGAGACTTTTGGGTAAAGGATTATTGTTTGGTTTTTTCCTTCTGTTCTTTCATTGTTCTGCCAATACACATATATCCAGCCCAGCATTCCTACAAGAGAACGACTGCCGTTCCACCCAGGAAAGAAAGCCCTGAGTCTGCGTCTCTCAAATGCAGTTGCTGCGCCACTCTCGGCACTGCACAAAGAGCAAGAGCTTTTTGTGCACGCACCTTTGTCTGGGAGGTATCTTCATCTGTACTGAACCCTAGACCTAAACTTAAAAAAACCTCTAAACCTAAACCTAAAACTAAATCCTAGCCCCAACCGTAAAACTATGCCTTACTCTCACCCAAATGTTACCTAAACCCTAACCCTAACCTAATCCTAACCCTAAACTTAACCCTAACTGTTATCTTAACCCTAAATCCCAATACCTCACATTAACTCTAACTGTGAATAACCACCTATTGAGTGCAATTTGTGCACCACTCTTGGCACTAACACAAAGAGCAAGAGCTTTCTGTGCATGCAACTTTGGACTGCGAGGTATCTTAGACATTGAACACTATACCTACACTTCAAAAAAACTGATCCTAAACCTAAAAATAACCCCTAACCCCTAACCATAAACCTATCCCATACTCCAACCTAAACGCTGCCTACACCCTAATCCTATTCTAATTGTATCCCTAACCTTACCCCTAACACTTACCCTAACCTTTAATCATAGTCCGGAACATTAACCCTAACCTTGACTCAGTATCGGTCTGCTGCAGTTGGTGTGCAACTTTCAGCACTACACAAAGAGCAAGAGCTTTCTGTGCGTGCACTTTTGGACTGGGAGGTGTCTTAAACAGTACTGAACCCTAGATCTCATATTAAAAAAAAAAAATCTAAACCTAAAACCCTAACCCATAACCATAACTCTATCCCTTACTCTACCCCAAATGTTATCTAAACAATAACCTTAACCTAATCCTAACTCTAACCCTAAACCTAACATAACCCTAACCTTAACTTTAAACCGAACCCTAACCAAAACATTACCTAAACCCTAACCTTAACTCTAACCCAAACGTTACCTCAGCCCTAATCCTAACCATTTAAACAAAACCCTAACCCTTACGCTAACCCTAACCTTTAATCATATCCCCAAATACTAACCCTAACCCTGACTCACCATCTACCCAGTGCAGTTGGGGTGCCTCTCTCAGCACTGGAAAAAGAGGAAGAGTTTTCTTTGTGAGCCCCTTTGGTTAGGAAGTTTTCTTCGTCCTTATGGAATTTTGGCTGTCAGACGGCAGTATCAGCTGAGCGTCCCTACAAGCAAAGGAATGGCATTGCACCCAGGAAAGAAAGCCCTGAGCCTCTGTCTCTCCAGTGCAGTTGTTGCGTCATGCTCGGCACTACACAAAGAGCAAGAGCTTTCTGTGTGTGCACCTTTGGACTGGGAAGAATCTTAGACAGCACTGAACCCTAGACCTAAACTTAAAAAAAGGCCTAAATCTAATCCTAATCCTAAAACCTAAACACTAACCGTAACCCTATGCCTTACTCTAGCCAAAACATTGCCTAAAACCTAACCCTAACCTAACCCTAACCTCTAACACTAACCCTTACCCCTAATCCCTAACCCTAACCCTAAAACCTAAGCCTAAACGTAAGCCTAAGCCTAAACCCTAACCCCCAATGCTAACCCTAACGCTAAACCCTAACCCAAACCCTAAACCCCAAACCCTAAACCCTAAACAATAACCTCTTACCTTAACACTGACCCCTAACAATAACCCTAAAACCTAAACGTAAACCTAAGCCTAAGCCTAACCCTAACCCTAATGAAAGGGACATTGGTGCAATCGCAGGGGATTGGTGAAAACAAAGAGATAGTTGTGATGTCACAGGGACATTGGTGACATCCCATGACATCAGTGACATCACAAGTACATGACTGACATCAAAGAGACATCAGTGACATCATTGGGGATATTGGTGACATGACAGGGGACGGTGGTGACATCACAGGGACATGGGTGACATCACTGGGTACCAGTGACATCACAGGGGACTACTGACAACAAAAGGAAAGCAGTGATGTCACATGAACATGGGTGACATCAAAGGGGACATTGGTGACTTCACAAGTACAAGCATGACATGACAGAGACACCAGTGACATCATCAGAGACATTGTTGACATCACAGGGGACAGTGGTGACATCAGGGGGACATGAGTGATATCATTGGGGTCAGTGACATCACAGGGCACTAGTCACAAGAAAGGGACAGCCGTGATGTCACAGGGACATCGGTGAAATCACAGGGACATGATGCCACCGGTGGGCACAGTGGTGGAATCATAGGAACAGCAGTGCCATCACTGGGGACCACAAAGTGACAGGTGACAACAAAGGGACAGCCGTGATGTCACAGGGACATCAATGACATCACATGGGACATAGGTAACTTCACAAGTACAGGGGTGACATCACAGAGACACCATTTATATAATTGGGGATATTGCTGACATCACAAGGGCCAACAGTGACATCACAGGGGACTGGTGACATCACAAAGGACTGGTGACATTACAGGGACATTGGAGAAATCACAGGGACAAGGTGCCACCACTGATGTCAGTGGTGGCATAAGAGGGACTGCAGTGATAACATTGGGGTCCAGTGACATCACAGGGACATCGGTGACATTGGGGACCAGTGACAGCACAGAGAACTGGTGAAAACAAAGGGACAGTTGTGATATCACAGTGACATCAGTGACATCAATGGGGACATTGGTGACTTCACAAGGACAAGGGTGACATTATAGAGACAGCAGTGACATAATCAGAAACATTGGTGAAACCACAGGGGACAATGGTGACACCACAGAGATTGCAGTGACATCGAGATTGCAGTGACATCATTGGGGACCAGTGACATCACAGGGGACTGCTGACAACAAAGGGACAGCTGTGATGTCACAGGGACTTCGGTAACATCATCGAAGACGTGGGTGACATCACAGGGGACTGTGGTGACATCACAGGGGACTGTGGTGACTTCACAAGGCCTGGGTGGCATCACAGAGATACCAGTGACATCATTGAAGACATGGGTGACATCACAGGGGACTGTGGTGACATCACAGGGACAGCAGAGAAATCTTTGGGGACCAGTGACATCTGTAACAGGGTGAGTTCAAAAGGATGCCAAGATTGAAAACCAAGACATTGCTGTGAACTCAAAAATAAAACCCAATGTTTATTGCAAAAGGTGGTCAGCAGAAAAGAAAAAGAAATGGGCACCCGAGAGAAAGAGAACAATAAGAATATGAAACACCTGACTCACACAGGTGTCACTAAGAAAGTTATCTCACCCACTCCCGATATCATAGAAACCCCTACAGCAGCTGCGTCCCCCGGAGGGGGATGGCTCACACGTGCAGGCTACAGACAAATGGTCCTTCGTGTGAAGCAAAGCTCCCCTGAAAAAACCCAACCAACTGCTTTTATACCATTAACTGATTGCGTCTGTCCAGGCAGGTGTGGCCAGCATCGCCCAGATAGAGGTTCTCAGTCCACCCCCTTGGTTCTATAAGTGCACCCCTTCAGCGCATGCATGAATATTTTGGAATTCCCCTCACGCATGCGCTGTTTCATTGAAGGGGTCTGATCTATTTGTGTCTGGGGGTTTTACTTCATCCTCTCTTCTTCAGTTTCTCCTTCAAATGTCCTCTACAGACAACCAGTCGATCACAGAACACCAATTAAAAAAGTTTATACAAGAAACTCTATCTCCAAGGACGAAACTCCCATTTATCGGTGAACTTGACAGGTAAAGAACAAAACTTTTGCAGGTGGTTGGGCCAAACACAGATCCAAAAATATCAGCATTCCCTGATCCAAGGTGATAAAACG
Source organism: Myiozetetes cayanensis (assembly GCF_022539395.1). Classification (NCBI taxonomy): domain Eukaryota; kingdom Metazoa; phylum Chordata; class Aves; order Passeriformes; family Tyrannidae; genus Myiozetetes; species Myiozetetes cayanensis. Next base: position 9,659 of record NW_026087516.1, on the reverse strand, counting down.
TTCCCTTAAAATATTCCCATTTCTTGATCACCTCTGCTCTCAGGCAGAGATAAAAACCAAGATATGAACCGCAACAGTATCTCTTTCTATTGCCATCAGTAAAATCCTTCAGGTGGAATTTGACTTTTCCAAATAGTAAGAGGATGAGTTCCTGAGGAAGAGCCCCACTCATCTGCACGACCCTTCCCAGCCTGTCCTTCAGGTTCTATCTAAGCTTTCTGTGTATCCTAAGAAATGGTGTGTCTTTCTGCAGATTAAATCATCCCTAAAGACTTTCAGTGGATAAAAATGCTTTTGTTTTGTTTATGGATTTTGTTTGTTTCTTTGTTAATTTGCCAGACAGGTCTAGGTGGCAGAGGCAGTGCCAACAGAATGAGAAGCAGTTGCTCTGAACATTCTGGGGGAATGATCCCTTTGGGTTCCTGTTAGGGAACAGTGCCCAGGCAGCAGCCAAATTGTCAGAGGGAAGTCAGTGATACCATCTGAACAATGCACAAATGTCCAAGTACCTGCAAGCCCACCATGGGAACAAGGGACACAGGTTCACATGCAGACTGCTCTGTCTTGTGTGAGAGACAAATGGAAAAAAAAAAAAAATTGTATTCCAGAAGTGTATTGTAAGAACTAAAAGTTTGTATTTGTTACTTGTAAGAAACACAATTTTGCCACTAAAGAGGAAATGGCCCCAAGTTTCTCCAAGGTTCTAAGCTGCCCTGGAGAGAGTTTCTACTGAGTCCCGAGGAAAGGAAGCGTCTTGGCAGCTGGGGAGTGTGGCTGTGGGGGACGTGACATCACAGAGGATGGATCCCATCCCCAGGCAGCCCCAGTTCCATGCGAGTCGGATTCTGGTGACCAGTGAGTGCACATGCAGGGGGAATGCTGGGCTGGATGGGGCAGGACAGGTGGCCAGGGGGTTTCTACGGCAGAGCAAGACTCAAAGGCCTGAGGGCAGGGCACTGTAGTATCCTTGGGCTGGGGGAGGAGGGGCTTAGGGCTCTCCTAAGTGGTGCCACGGGCCCAGAGAGGCTTTGGGGACATGCCAGATGCCTCCAAGTCCCCACTCCCTCCCACCCAGACCTGCTGAGCCCCTTCTCATCCCACCAGGCCATGTCTTCGAGACTCCTTGCCTGTGCCAACCCCATCACAAGTGGACACAGTTAAGGTAAGGTTGGACGGGGTTGTGAGCAATCTGATCTAGTTGGGAATTTTCCTGCTCCTTGTGAGAGGATTAGGTCAGACTAGATGGCTTTGAAAGGTCCCCTTCCAACCCCAAATGTTCTGTGACTCCATAGAAAAACCTGCCCAGCATGTGCTAAGCCAAACACAGACCAAAAAATATCAACAATCCCTGATACACCTGCCCTGATTTCTGTGTTGAAGATGCTTCTTCAGCCCTTCTCTGGAGCTGCAGGGGCAGTGCCTGTGTGCAGAGCTGGAGGGAAGAGACTCCCAGCACAGCAGCACAGCCAGGGACAAGGGCACTTGTTCTTTCCACATCTCAGCTTTGGGAAAGGATGGGGAAGGTTGGGAAAGGTGTTAACAGGGTGGTTTTTCCTGAGGTGTTAAACATGGGAGCGGGTCTATCTTCACAATTCCCAAGAGAAGAGATGGCAGAAAGCTGCCCTGCAGGTTGTATTGGAAGGAAGAGGAAAAGAGACCGAGAGTAAGGGGTTTCTTTCCTGGAGGGCAGGGCTGTCGTTCGCTTGCAGGAGCCCCGTGCTGGAATTGTCAGTCCGACTGCCAAATTGGAATCTGGACAAAGATTCCTGCCAGACAAAAGGTGCCAGGACAGAAAGCTCTTGCTGCCCATGGAGTGCCCAGGGTGGCCCACAAACTGCACCTGAAACCCAAAGGTTACAGGCTTTCTTTCCTGGGGGAAAGGCCGTGACATCACAAAGAGTCCCATGGTAGATGGGGGGGCTGCACTGTGACATTCTGTGATGTTGGTTCTTTGGTTTCCAGGGGCTATTCCAGAATGGAGAGGACGGGCCATGACACCACAAAGGTACCCAGGACACACGGGGGGGGGTTGCATTTCAGGGTTTGGGGGTGTTGGCTTTTTGGTTGCCAGGGGCTGTTCCAGAATGGAGAGGATGGGCTGTGACATCACAAATAAACCTTTGGCATACGGATGGGGTTGAACTGTCACATGGTGAGGGCTTGGTTTTTGGTATCCACAGGCAATTCCAGAATGGACAGGATAGGCTATGACATAACAAAAGGGCTAAAAGTACATGGGTTGGTCTGACTGCGCTGGTGTGGAGTGTTGGTTCCTTGGTTGCCAGGGCCTGTTCTGGAATGCAGAGGATAGGCTGTGACAAGCAGTGTCTGTCAGAACTGCAAAGATGGACCCACAAGAATCTTACATGGGGGAGATTCTCTGCTCTGCCCTGCACACCCAAGTGCTGGGGTCAAAACTCAGCCTCTCCGCTTCCCTCTCCTAAGGGACTTGTTCTTAGACATCCCCTTCCCTACGCTTATTTCAAAAGCCCTCCCAGCAATTCCCAAGCCTGTACCCGGCTCTCATCCCCTCTCTGGCTCAGAGCCCTCGACTGATCTTGGAGAGAGTTGGGACTGTCCATCCAACTTTGCTGTGGTTTTGCCAAACCTTCCCCCCACTGGGGCTGAAAATGGTTTTCTACAGGTGGATTTCTGGAGAAAAAGCCAATCAGAAGTTTTAGTAATGCCTCTGCCAATTACATATTAAAGAAACGGAAGAGAAGGTGGTGATGCAGATGAAATTAGTAGCCATGTAGGAGAGGAGGCAGGCCCCGAGGGGGCCAGGGCCCCCTCCTCCCCTGGCCCTAGGCTGGGGGCAGTTGTGGCACTGAAGCCCCCTTCTCTCTTGTAACAGAGTAGAGAGAAAAAAGTTTCAGAGAAGAACCTGGACAAGACATGCTGCAAAAGGAATTCCAGAGAGATAGCACAGCCTCCAAGGTCAAAGCTAGCAGTCAGAGGAGAGGGAAGAGGAGCTTGAAATGGGGGCTACTTTTCCCCTCTCTCTCTCTCTCTCTCTTTTTCTCTCTCTCTCTCCCTTCAGCAGGGAAGAGACTGAAAACTAAAAATCCCTGCCACAAGTGGAAAACTGTTGGGGAGCAGAGACGACCCTCTGCAGCTCATGAAGGAGCCCATGCTTAAAGAAGAATGCTTGAAGAAGATGTGACTCCTTCTGTGACTTCTTCTCATCTTCTAGATGAGAAAGCCTAGAATAAAACAGAGTCCTGCTGGAGACCTGTGGTCCATGGAGAGAGAGACCTAGGCTGGAGGGAGACAGCTCAGATAGGATGTGGGATCTCAGTGAGGGATCCATGCTAGTGAAGCTGATGTTGTGACCCTGAGGGAAAGCAGAGAATGGAAGAACTGTTGTCCAAGGGATGAACCCATGTTGGAGAGGTCTATCAAAGACTGTTCTCCTGTGGGAAGGGACCCCACAGGAAACAGGCGTGGACTCAAAAGCCATTATCCCCTGGGACTCTGTGGTGAAGATCCATGGTAGGTAAGTGTCTCTTTGCAGTCCATGGAAGACCCTAAAGGGCCTGGGTAACCCCCAGGTTCTGGTTTTAGCCCAGGAGGGGGGTAGGCCCAGCCCTGAGGCCAACATAGAGGGGAGAGAGAGAAAAAAAAACAGTTCTAGCTGCAACGAATCAGAGTTGTTATCCTAAAGATAATAGAAGATGAACTTTTGAGACCTGGAGCTCTGGAAAGAGACTCCTTCTCCTCCTGAACTGGTACAAAGGAGTAGGGGTATTTTTATAAATACGTAGTACTTTTACCTAATCAGAATTGTTGTAGATATAGTTCTTTAGTTTTTAACTTGCTAGAAATAAACCTTAATATTATTCTCCCTAATCAAATCTTGTTTTTCTGCATAAATGTTCTCTCAACTTATAGCAATTGTGTGGGGGGTGAGAGAAAACCTGGGAGCGGGTCTATCTTAACAATTCCCAAGAGAAGAGGTGGCAGAAAGCTGCCCTAGAGTTGTATTTTAAGGAACAGGAAAAGAGACCCAGGGTAAAGGGTTTCTTTCCTGGAGGGCAGGGCTGTCGTTCGCTTGCAGGAGCCCCGTGCTGGAATTGTCAGTCCGACTGCCAAATTGGAATCTGGACAAAGATTCCTGCCAGACAAAAGGTGCCAGGACAGAAAACTCCTGCTGCCCATGGAATGCCCAGGGTGGCCCCCCAACTGTACCTGAAAGCCGAAGGTTACAGGCTTTCTTTCCTGGGGGAAAGGCCGTGACATCACAAAGAGTCCCAAGGGAGATGAGTGGGGCTGCACTGTGGGGGTGTGGGGCGTTGGTTCTTTGGTTTCCAGGGGCTATTCCAGAATGGAGAGGATGGGCCAGGACATCATAAAGGGGCACATGGGTGGGGCTGCATTCTGCCCTTGTGGGGTGTTGGTTCTTTGGTTGCCAAGGGCTGTACCAGAATGGAGAGGGTAGGCTGTGACATCACAAAAGGGCGTCAAGCACAGGGGTTGGTTTAGTGGGTTGACCCTGGCTGGATTTCAAACACCCACTATAAGCTGCTATCTCCCCCTCCCTCTGCCACTCCAAAGAAAGGAGAAAAAAGAACAGCTGAGGATTCCTGAGTAGAGATAAGGGTGGGGAGAAAGTCACTTCCTAACAGGTAAAACAGACTTACAGTGGGGATAGTACTTAAATTTATTCCTGACAGGATAAAAGCCAAAGAGTGAGAAATAAAACACTATGAAAAACACCTTCCCCCCACCCCTCCTTTCTTTCTCAGTTCTCCCTTCTCCCCACAGCAGTGCAGGGGGACAGGAATGAGGGTTACAGTCAGTTGTTGTTTTTGTCACTGCTCAGGGAGAGGAGTTGTATCCTTCCCTGCTCCCACGGGAGACAGTCCTGGATGGACCTCTCAGTGAGTCCATCCCTCGGGCAGCAGCTCTTCCCACCCTGCTGTCCCGTGGGTCCCTCCTCCATGGGGTCAGTCCTTCAGGGATGAGCTGACCCAGCCTGGGTCCCCCACAGGGGCCACGAGTCCTGCTGGGAAAAACCTGCTCCAGCCTGGGCTTCCCTCTGCACGGGCTGCAGGTCCCTGTCAGGACCTGCTGCATCCTGGGCCTGCCCCGGGGTCACAGCCTCCTTCCTGCATCCCCCTGCTCCAGCGTGGGAGCCTCCAGGGGCTGCAGGGGGGTCTCTGCACCCTGATGCTCCCCCATGGGCTGCAGGGCCCTCAGCTCTGAGTCCTTCCCCTGCTCCTGCGGGATCTCTCCTGCCCCTCCTTCTGCACTGACCTTGCTGTCTGTGTTGTTATCCCATGTTCTCACTCTGCTCTTCCCAGGTTGGAATTTTTTCTGTTCAACACTCCTCTCTTCTGAACTATGTTATCCCAGAGGTGTTCCTGTCACTCCTAAGTGGCTCAGCCTTGGCCAGCAGCAGGAACTCCACCCTGGAGCAGCTGGCATTGGCTCCATGGCACAGGGGAAGCTTCTGGCAGATTCTAACAGAAGCCACCCCTGTAGCCCCCTGCTACCAAAACCCAGCCACAGAAACCCACTGTCTTGTGCAGCTCTTTCTCCAAGCCAAGCAGGTGGGAGTTGGTGCCAAGGAGCTGAAACCTGCAGGTCCAGCCTTTAGTGGAGGAAGCTCAGATTTGCCCAAGGCAGCTTTGAGTCCCAGGGCTTGGATGAGGGAATGGTGGGGTGGGGATAGGCATAAAGTCTGATGGATTGTCAGACACAAAGGGTCTTCATTTTTGTATCAATTCAGACTGAATTAGGAGGTGCTTGGGATCAATATCGACTGGGGATTGCTGATATCAATGTAAAAACAGGAAAAAAGCAAGCAGGTCACAAAAAGACATCTTTATTTGTGGTTTTATTAATACAATGCATTCACTTTGAATACACTTCTGAGATCTCTCTCATTAACCACAGAAGAATTGAAGATTTAGAAGGAAATTATTCCCAGAGGCTTGTCTGGTTAAGATGCCATCACTGAGAAGAGAGTGTGGAGGAATGAGCAGACAAGGACACCATCCCTGGGGCTGGGGAAGCAGGAACTCAGAGTCACTGGTTCCAGGTGGCAAATGGACTGTGGGATGTTTCTGTGAGAGCCCATAATGGGTGTGCTGCTTTCAGGGGAGTCCAGTTAAATTTCTTCCCCATGGCCAGTGCAGGGCTGTGTTTTGGATTTGTGCTGAACACAGGGTTGATAATCACAGAGTCACAGAATGTGCTGAGTTGGAAGGGACCCCCAAGGATCATCCAGTCCAACCCTTAGCCCTGCACAGGACCATCCCCAAGGCTCACACCATGAGCCTGAGAGGATCATCCAAACACTTCTTGAGCTCTGTCAGCCTTGGTGCTGTGCCCACTGCCCTGGGGAGCCTGTTCAGTGCCCAACCACCCTCTGGGGAAGAACCTTTTCCAAGATCCAGCCTAACCCTGCCCTGACACAACTCCAGGCCATTCCCTCAGTCCTGTCCCTGGTCCCCACAGAGCAGAGCTCAGGGCCTGCCCCTCCTCTGCCCCTGCCCAGGATGTTGTGACTGCAGTGAGGTCTCGCCTCAGTCTCCTCTTCTCCAGATGAACACCCCAAGTGCCCTCAGTGTCCTCACACGCCTTCCCTCCAGGCCCTTCCCATCCTCGTGGCCTCCTTTGGACACTCTCCAATGGCTCAATCTCTCCTTCCATTGTGTCCCCCAAACTGCCCCAATCTTGCAGGTGAGGCCGCCCCAGGGCAGAGCAGAGCGGGACAATCCCCTCCCTGATGCCCCCAGCACAGGCTTGGCCCTCCTGGCTGCCAGGGCACTGCTGACTCAGGGCCAACTGGAACCCACCAGCACCCCCAGGGCGCTTTCCTGGCACTGCTTCCCAGCCTCTCATTCCCAGGGTATCCATCCAGCCGGGGTCGCCCCATCCCAGGGCAGGATCCGGCCCTTCCCCCTGGGGAAGTTCTCAGGGCTCCTCCAGAGCCGGGAGGTCACTTTGCTGTCCCGGGGGCTCCATGGGGACCTCCCAGGGCTCGTCCTGTGCAATCTCCTGCAATCAAAGGCTCTGTGGGGACACTGCAGGGCCATGTGGAGTCCAGGGGCCATTGGGACACTGGGGAAACTCATGGAATGAAGGGACCACTGTTGCACTGCTGAATGCTATGGAATCAAAGGGCCATTGTGACCCTGCAGGGCCTCCTGGAGCTGAAGGGACCATTGGGACACTGTCAAACCTGGCGGAATCAAGGGCCCAGGGAGACAGTGCAGGTCCTCAATCAACCCAAGGTAACATGGAAAGCACAGAAACTCCTGGCATCAAGGGGTGACTGTGACACTGTGGGAACTCATGGAATAAAGGGGTCATTGTGACCCTGCAGGGCCTCGAGGAACCATGTCTGTTCGGAAACACAAAGGGATTTGTGGGTGGGTTTCAGTGACAACCAGGAGAATTTCAGAGAGAGTCCTTTACACACCCAGATATTGGTGTGTCCACACATCTCTGCCTGGGTGTGGGTGTTGTTGCCTTAAGAGACCATGGAGAAAAAGACTCTAGGCCAATTCAGGTAGGAGATAAGATAAAGAGACCTGGGCCTTTAATGAGTTGTTAGGCCTAGAGGAATACATGCCATGTGTCTCCCCCCAGACAGGGGTTCTATGATTTTATAATAAGATTCATCCAATCCCAGGTTTATGCACTGAGAGTTCTGCCCCATTCTGCCCTCTGACACACCCCTTCAGGAATTGGGTTTGGTGTTTTTGGGACCCCTTCTTCCTCATCTTCATCTTCTTCTCAGCACACACAATCCTGAGAGTTCCTAAAGACTTCTGCCTAGAAGGTCACTGTGTCTGTGTGATGTCTTCTGGTCCAGGCCTTAGGGTGTTTTTCTACAATTCTACCTTGAAAAGAAGACTAAAAATGGAGTTTAGAGGGATTGATATGGAATGGGGTAGTAGGGTTGGGTATGTGCAAATACTATGTTAAGGGTAAGGGATATAATAAAGTTATATTAAAATATATTCATTACACAACTACTTCTAAAATCTACAAAAGGTAAAAAAAAAACTACCCAAAAAAGTCTGGGATATCAGTGTGAATTGGTTCTGGTGTGAGTGCTATTGTGAATCTATAATTCAGTCTCTTTTCAGTTCTAGTAAATGCTATTGAATCCCTTGATAACTGTTAAGTTGGTCAATGAGTAAGTGCTACTAATCTCTTTTGCCCCCTTATAGTTAGATCCAAATCCTTTTTACCCTGATCCTCTTGCATCCCAATGCTCTGTGGAAATCATTCCCTTTCATAAAAAATAGGGGTTTTTTGCAAGCTGTTCTTTGAAATTTTCCTCCTTAGCTAAACAACAAAAAAACTCCAATTAGTTGTTGAAGAATTGAAAACATGAAGACAAGTAAAAAAAAAGAAAATTAATTTGGTTTTCTGTATTTTAACGAGCCCCACAGAGTATTTAGGGACTAGTCCATCATCCTGAGGTACTGAGAAGGTACTGTTGAAGACTTGAAGATAAAAAGGCAATTAAAGGAAGGAAAATAATTTGTTTTCCTGTATTTTAATGAGCCCCACAGCGTGTTTAGAGACAAGTCTATTGTCCTCAAGTACTGAGGGAAGATTGAAGAAGCTGCTCAAGAAGTCAGAAGCCAAAGCCCAAGTCCCTTGAAGCATTGCTGGGTCCCACTGAGGGCAGGCACTGACAAAGCCTCCCCAGGGACTCCTTCAAGCAGATCCTTGCAGGCCAGCAGTGCAGGCACACAAAGGAAAGTTGCTTGTGGTGGCCTGAGGGGCAGAGGCAGCTGCCAGAGCCAAGGGCACAAAGGCCTGGGTGCCTTTGGGCCTTGCAGCCCTGCCAGAGCCCTTGGCCATCTCTGCTGCAGGCTGTGCTCCCCTGGCCCTGCTGCTCCTCTGGCCTTGCAGGCTGCACACACCCCTCCTGCTTTCCCACCCCCCTCCCAGCAGCATTTCTGGGCCCTCCCTGATGGCTCTGCTGTCCCCCAGCTCTGGCTGCTGCCATGTGCACTTGGCCTTCTTGGCTTGGATGCTGAGCCCCTGTGCCCCAGGACATCCCTGACAGAGCCCAGGCCCTTCTGCTGGGGGTCCCTGCAGAGCTGAGCAGATCCAGGTCACCTCCCATTGCTCTGCCAACCCCTTGGGGCTGCTCTGGGCCCTGCAGGTCCTTGCCCTGCTCCCAAGGGCTCTGGGGGTGCTTCATGGTCAGGCCTTGGGCTTTAGAGCTCAGGGTGGGGATTGGGCAGAACTTTGGCAGGTTTGTTGTTCTGCTGGCAGGGTCTGGTTCAGGATTAGTAGAAGAGCTTTTTGGTATGGGTCAGGATTAAAGCTTGGCTTTTCATACTGGTAATATATGTTTGGAATTGGGGTGGGCATTTCAGGACAAATAAGAATCTGAAGTTCTGTGTTTGGGCTTTCTCTGGCTTGGACTTCGAGCAGTGGATTCCTGTCAATGGGAGGGGCAGCACTTTTGGGTAGTGTTGGGGCTTGAGGTTACAAAGAGGGTAAAAGTCCACCAGTAAAGTTTTCACAGTATGTGTTTCTGACTATGATACTTCAGGAGAAAATTAGAAGTGCTTTCATTCTAGAGGTCATTGGTGGAGCAGCCCAGTCTGCTCTGGCCCCAAAGCAGTGCCCACTCCAGGGAGCTGCAGAGCTCTGGGCACTCCCCCCACAGCCCCAGCCCC